>NC_081410.1:8155118-8432618 GCF_030272615.1 Cryptomeria japonica | reverse complement strand
TAGAAGCTCTACCAATCAGGTTGTTAAGATTCTAGTGCTGAGTCTTACCTGATCTCAATGCATTAATAACCACTATGGAATCCCCTTCAATTTCTAGCTTCTTAATACCAAGATCTTTGCTGAATAAGAGACCCTCTATCAAGGCATTCACACAAGTAACTCCTAAGGGTCTGGATAATCTAGCAACCTCAGATCCGTCCCAAAGGTGAATAACACATCTAATCCCAACAATCCCGGGGTTACCTTTGGAAGCCCCATCAAAATTTAATCTGAACCAACCTAGAGACGAAGAAAGCCATCTACACTCTTTCCTAATAACCTTGGACTCTAAGCCCCCTTTTCCACAAAAGGGAGGAACAATAAGACCTACCCAATTCTTCCTTAACTTTTCCTCGTTAATAGTGAACATTGTATATTTGCAATGAAAATTATTCAGTTTATTGTTAGTAGCTTCTATGATCGATGCTTCAATCTTATTAAGCAAATTATCCAGAGGCAGTTGTTTTCCTTTAAAAATCCTTCTATTCCTTTCTTTCGAAACTTCCCATAATAGGATTGAGGGAGTGATTATCCATAACAAGCCATAAAGGTTGTGACTTAAATAGGTCGGCCACCCTTGTGGTAGACTAAGGAAATCCTTGGGTATCGCAGTACTCCAATTTAGCTTTTTAATCAACCAAGACCAACATTGATTGGTATATTCACAATTCAACAACAAATGATCCAGGTTTTCCTCATCCTTTTCACAGAGAGGGCACCTAATGGAGCCTTCATAACTGAAATTTCTAAACTAGTCCATAGTAAGAATCCTATTTTGTAAGAAAGCCCATAAAAAGACTCTCGCTTTAGGAAGACACAATTTACTCCAGCACAGGGTAATAGGATGGTTTGTTTTCTGAAGGTTCAAATTGTTATTAATGTAATTATAACCTGCCTTGACCATATACTCCCTTGATGGGGGTCATATTCCAAATAAGTGAGTCCTTTTTCAAACTAAAAGAAACCTTCCTTCTTTTCAAAATTGAGGAAAGTTGATCGATGTCATCACGAGGAAGGTTCAAGGATTCCACAGATTTCCAATTCCAACATAAGGCAAGATCATTATTGGCAAAAACTACATAATCTCTCACATGCCTACCAATCCTGACCTCCAGGGTGTCTTTCATTGCTTGATTGTCGATAAGGCTATGAATGGGGAGATTCCCACCCCATGAGTCATCCCAAAAGAGTGCTTGGTCTCCTTGACCAATATTCCAAGACAAGTGGTTGGTTATAACGTCCCTACAACTAACTAGGAAGTTCCAAATCCTAGATCCTTTTGGGGGATTATCAGTTCTGAAAATACTTATCAAGTTGCATGCATCTAGGCATTTATGGTTTAAGATCCTAACCTACTTCAACAAGTGGGGATCTTTATACATTTTCCAGACCAGCTTTGCCCCTAAAGCCTTATTTTGACTCGCCTGGTTTCTAAGACCTAAACATCTAACCTCTTTAGGACGACATATACTATCCCAAGCTATCAATGCAAACTTTTTCTTCTTTGCCCGACCTTGCCAATAAAAGGTCCTAAGTTTTTTGTCGAGCTTGTTCCTAACTCCCGCCGCCAGCGGAAGGCATGACATCTGGAACTGGGGAATTGTCGAGAGTACATATCTCAACATACTAATTCTACCAGCCACCAACAACCAGTTCCCTTTCCAAGATTGAAGCCTTTGATAAAGTTTGGAAAGGACATTGTCCCATAGATTAGATGATTTAACACCTTTCTCCAAAGGGAGTCCTAAATAGTTGCATGAAAACTCCCCTTTTTTGAACCTAACACTTTTAGAATACCCTTTTCCATCTTGGCATCCGTATTGAAGAAGAAAATATTAGACTTCTCCCTATTCACTATCTGCCCTGATGCTCTGGAGTACCATTCTAAAATAACGTTTAAACTCCTAGCTTCCTGAAGGCTACTTACTCCGAAGAGCAAAGTGTCATAAAAAAACTGCTGATGGGTTATTGGGGCCATATTGCTAGTGACTTTGATGCCAACTATGTTGCCCAATTCCTATGACATCAAGATAGTTCTCCCTAAAGCTTCAACCATGATTATAAAGAGAAAGGGTGAGATTGGATCTCCCTGTCTTAACCCACGGGAGCTACGAAAATAACCTTTCGGAGATCCCTTAACAAGGATAGAGAATTTTGGAGTTGAAATACATTCAAAGATTAGATTAATCCATTGTTTGCTAAATCCAAAAGTTTCTAGGCATTTGCATAGGAATTTCCAATCCACCCTATCATAAGCCTTCTTAATATCTAGCTTGGCAAGCATGGAAGACAATCAATTGGTCTGAATGGAATGTATCGCTTCATGTGCAATTATGACCCCATTGTAAATGGACCTACCTGGGATGAACCCAGTCTGCTCCTTCAAAATAATGTTAGGAAGTAGCACTTTCAATCTGTTTGCTAGAATTTTTGCCAATACTTTATAAATAGTGTAGCAAAGCGAGATAGGTCTGAATTCATTTATGCAGTCAACTTTTTTCTTTTTTAGGAATTAAGGAAATGAATGTACTATTGATCTCTTTAAGGAATTGCCTAGAGGCTCTAGCACATTCCAAGGCCTCAGAAGCTCCTCCCCCCAAAAATCCCAACAAGCCTGGAAAAAGCATGCAGGGAACCCATGCAGGCTAGGAGCCTTGTCTAGATGAAGTTGATTTAGGGCTGCTTCTACCTCTACTAAAGTAAACTTGCTATTCAACTTCTTATTCTGCTCATCCAAAATAAGCTTGGGAATATAGTGAAGCAGGTTAGATTGGGCTTCTAGATCTGAAGCATCTAAGTTAAGTAGATTTTGAAAGAAAGAAATAGCTTCGTTCAAAATATCCTTCGAATCCTCTAAAAACTTACCAGCACCGTCCTTAATTTTGGAGATCCTATTAATATTGTTCCTAGCCTTAACACTAGCATGGAAGAACTTAGTGTTTTTATCACCCTCTGCCAGCCATGTTTCCCTAAATTTTTGCCTCCAAAAGATCTCTTCTTTGGTCAAAATATCCTCATATCTGCGAAGGAGCTCTTTTTCTTTTAGGTAGCTCTCCTGATTCATGCTTTTAAGGCTCCTTAATTGCATGATCATGAAGGGTCCTTAATTCTTCCTCAATAATAATTTTTGACTCAAAGGTGTTTTCGAACTTCTCCTTATTCCAATGAAGAAGATTATTCTTCACAATTTTTAGTTTGGTGACAAAACAATAAAGCTTTGAGCCATAAACCTTACCCTCCTTCCACCAGCTTTCAACCATATCAACAAAGTTTTCACTCTTCATCCACATCTTTTCAAATTTGAAGGGAGACCTATTTGGTTTTATATCTTCAGAAATGGATAGCTGAACCAGATAGTGATCTAAGCTTGAAAAGGGCATAATGGAAGCTTTAAGGATAAAATGGAAGCCTATGATATTGCCTCTAAATAGGAAACTGTCTAGTCTTTCTACAATCTTGCTAAAACCTGATCTCCTATTCGTCCATGTGTAGACTCTGTTATCTAGTTTTATATCCATAATGTTATTGATATTAATCCAATTTTTGAAATCTATAAGAGATTGGGGCTCCTTGTAAACCCCATCGTATTTTTTTGAAAGATCAAAGATTGCGTTGAAATATCTTCCTAATATGTAGTTCCACTCAGGATGGGAGTCAAAGAGCAGTGATAGCTCATCCCATACATTTTCTTATAAGTGGGAATTGGCCCATAAATGTTGAATAGAGTGAACTATAGGTTGCTACTCAAACTTTTCACTAAAGAGCATAGCCAATTTTTTTCCTAGAGACCACTTCGACAGAGACCCTCCTTGGATCCCAAATAATTCCTAATCCTCCTGAAGCCCCATCAACAGGCACATCCTCCCAACTCAGAAACCCTTATCTTTTTTTAAAGTTGTCTAAATCTAAATTACTCAGTTTTATCTCTTGGAGCAA
The DNA here is from genome assembly GCF_030272615.1 of Cryptomeria japonica. Taxonomy (NCBI): domain Eukaryota; kingdom Viridiplantae; phylum Streptophyta; class Pinopsida; order Cupressales; family Cupressaceae; genus Cryptomeria; species Cryptomeria japonica. Next base: position 8,428,643 of record NC_081410.1, on the reverse strand, counting down.
TACTACCTCTGCTTTGACTGAGAAAATGCAACATTTTAATAAACGTTACTTGTTAGGGGAATTGATGCCCCTAACATTCCACGTAATGATTTTCATGGTGAGGTGGGAAGGAACATCCTCTTCCTTGCATTTAGAATAGCGGTGATTTTGGCTTGATCAACAACCTCTGCAATAATCCTCAACTCTGAGAGCGATTTCCTACCTCTCTTCTTAAGGGAGCTCTTGCAATCTGGTTTAGACTTACCTAAACTCGCGCTCCTAATGCCCAACATACCATTTCCTATATTCAAGTCTATATCCGAATTAGGGAGGCCCCTCCCTCTGTCCTCCACACCTGCCTCCTCCACTACCTCCTCACCCTGATCCAACCTACCTTGGGACCCTTCACCTTCCTCGACCACATCTTCAATATCAAAATCTTGATTTGACATTTCTTCAACAACCTTTAGTGCCAGAGACAGATCCTCTTCTCCCCCGACCACTTCTTGCGTGATGTCAACATGTTGATTCAATAACTCTATTTGATCCAAGACATCAGTCTTGAACTCGTTAGCCTCTTTGAGCAATTGATGTAGGACCTCCTTACTAGCTGGGATATCGGCTTTGTCCTTAACTACATAATCGTTCCTCTTGCTACTACTCCAAGATTCTCTAACCCTATCTAACCTAGGCTTCTTGTTCTTGGTTGACTCCTTAGAGACAAAGATGACATGCTCAAAGGCTCCATCTCTACTCTTGGTGTAGCTAGCAGAAGCAATTAGGGGAGATGATACATTCTGACTAGGCTCATTAGAACTATACCTAAATTTGACATAAATGTTTGAATCATCAATCTCCCCTAAGTAAAAGGACGATTTAACAGTCTAGTTACCATACTTTGAGGTGATAACTATTTGCTCCAAGGCTAGGTTTGTTGAATTCAATTCGATTAAAATTTTAACATCTTTGGATAAATCTTTACCCTGGATACCTTCTACCCCTAGAAAAATACCTAACTTACTTCCAATAGTATTTATAACTTCACGGAAATGATATTCGACCGACATCGGCCCAATATTAATCCATTTAATTTCTTTACTGGGTTTGAATGTATTAGGGTTAAAATTCGGAACCCAATCTATGCAATAAAAGGTATAACCCTTAAAGAATTTGATATCCCCATGTAAAATTACTCGCTTAACATCTTTATTTAGGCATGATATGAGTAGGAAATCATTTTCTAGGAAGGGGATACTTACCTAGTTTTACAATTTAGACTTCCCCCAGTCCGCCATTTTGTGGAGAGATTGATTCTGGCCGCACCATTTTGCTAAAACCCCATAACTCGCATGGTAATCCCAAAATTTTTGCATCAAATCAGGGTTCAAACTTACCAATAAGCAATGTGGCTCATTTCCAGATTTAGGGCAAGTTTCCTATCCTGCTAAATCCTTCGAGTCCATTGGAGCGCTGCTTGCCTTTAAGGGCCTAGCCCCATATCTAGGGTTAGAAGGATAAACAAAGTTTTGTTTAGCCCTAGCTTGATAATTCCTTTTATGGGGAGCATGAGAACCTGTTTGAAATTTCCTCGCTTTAACCATGACCTCTGCGGATTTTCCAGGATTGGCTTCTAGCCATCTATGATTGAGAATGCTCATGTGTTCCAAACCCCGTTCTTTCAAAAATTTAGCGAAGCCAGATGTTTGAGGGAGATGGGGAGGATGTTTGACATGGTGAAGGCCCTCTGCCATAGGTTGAGCCCTGTTGGAACTAGGGCACACAAACCCTTTTGAGTGACGGAAGGGGGCATTGTGATTCAGTCCAGAAACCTCTAGTAAGGGCGAATGATAAAGAGCTCGACTTCTAGCCTGCCTTCTAGATTTTTTGCCTAGAACGACTCTCCATTCTCCCTCTTCGTCACTTCGCGAAGGAGCAGTTTTATGCATAGATATTTGGCAATTCACATATTTCACAATTTCGCTTGCAAAGCATTAAGAAAATGATATTGTTGAAAAATATTAAAAACTGATTTTTTTTGAAAATTATTAATAGTTATTTTATTAAGATTAATTATAATTAATATTACATAAATATAATTAAAATAATATATAATCTTAAACAAATAACAACTAATTAAAATTATATAGATTTTAGAATTAAATTAAAATCATGTTCTTAAGAATAATGTATATTTTACTATAATGTTTATATTATAATTATTAATATTACTTTATTGAAGTGAGAGTTATAGTTAATATTACAAAAATATAATTATATAATATAATTTTAAATCAATAATAATAATTAAGAATTACAACACATATTTTTATTTCAATACTATAAAGACAAGTACTCGCTACTATGTGACACTTGTTTTAAAAATGTGATATTAATATTCAAGAATAATGTGATATTAAAATTTTTTAATTGTAGAAGGCTTGCAGTACAATACATGTTTACCCTATTCCATATTTATGTAATCAATTATTTAAATTGAAAAAAAGTGTTGTTTTGTTCAATGCTAAAAGATTTCCAATTGCAGACCAAGCACAATATAAAGAAAGGGAAGAGAGAGATAAAAAAGAGTTGTTTTGTTCAATGCCTAGAGATTTCCACAGTCCATAATATAGAGCAAAGTAGTTACTCAATAATGAGAGCCAAAGGAATAAATAATAATGTTCAGTTGCAGACCAAGCACAATATAAAGAAAGGGAAGAGAGAGATGAGGTACAAAAATCCAAGACCAAGATGATCAAAGGTTCAAAGGAGAAGACAAAAAAAGCAAGACCAAAAGAGTAAAAATAAATAAACAAAAATAATTAAAAGACAACAAATAAAAAGAAAAAAAAATTAACAAACCAAGAACAATAAAAAAAAGAAGAAAAAAAAAAAAAGAAAAGTAAAAATACAAAACAAAACAAAAACAACATGAATAAACAAAAAATAAATAAAAAATAAGAAAAAATGACAAAATGTATATAGAACAGTTGTGTTTGTATATATATTGACAAGTTGACAAACGATTCCTTAACAATTTAAAAAGTATGATAAGCACGATTCAAGCACAACTTCCTATAAATAACTCATTACAAACAAAAGAAATATAATCTACTTGTTTAAACAATATAAGAACAAATATCGATGTAACTCAATTATTTTTAATAAATAAAAAATAGTTATCTTGCTGACAATTTTTTTAATAAAAAGTTAAAAATGTCTTCAAATATAATTTTTTTAATTCTAAAAGTATACTAACTAATTATATATATATAAACCAACATTTATCTAATCTGATTATTTTTGATTAAAAAATCGTTTAGCTACAACTTACTCACTAAGCATTAAAAAAATCACCGTATTGAAAGGCTTGAATTCAAAAACTCTCCGCCTGTAAATTTTTTATTTGCAATAAAAACATATTGCTCACCGTCTTGAATTAAAAATCAATAATTTTTAAATTGACTTCTAAAGAAATTGGTCTACAGGGAGGTGATAGTGAAACCTACTTTAATAAAAAATTAAAAAAAAAGAAAAGAAAAGAAAATATGGTAAAAACTGCGGCTGTATGACACTGTAAACGTGTACGATTGAATGTCCTCATTGGAATTTACTGTGTGATGGGCCGTCACTCTGGATCGAGTGATGGCATTATTATTAATTTTTCTTACAAAAAGATTAATCTCGAGTATTAAAGGTTTTATCTGGTTTCTCTCAAGATTAGCACCATAATTTGACAGGGACAGAATGCCAGTCACCGAATCAGGAAGTTGCGCACCAGATACGAAATAGTGGCTACAACCACATTAACAAGTGCGCCTATTGGCATTGCTGCCATGACCCGCCGCAAAAAAGGCAGAATTCAAGCCAGTATAAATTTTGGCCAATGCAATCGAGTGAACAAAGCAATTTGCTTAGCATATATTATTTGAGTATAGTTTTGCAGCGAAATTTGTAGAATTCTGTATCATAGATGTCAAAGATGCTTTTGAAAGATTGCATATACTGAAGAATCTTGCGTGTTTGGTTCTTTTGGCATATATACCGAACGCAGTTTCACCAGAACGCTCTGTTATAAGTTTATTCGCTAAAATTAGGGGCGAAATAACTAGCAGGTCCAATATTAGGCGAATTTTTTATGCGTGAATGGCAGGGGCAGAGCACCAATGTTGCGGGGTTACTTTCTGGATATATATTTTGATAATTGTAGGGCTCGTTTTGTTTGCGGGTTTGATGTCTGGTCTAACGCTCGGCTTAATGTCGCTCGGATTGGTTGACTTGGAAGTGCTGATCAAATCCGGGACGGAAAAAGATCGAAAACATGCTGGTAAAATATATTTAGCCTTACATTCAGTTATTTCTTTTATTTAATGAAAACAGGGCTCGGAATGATACTATATTAATGTACATATTTGATTGAATTGGTTAGTTGGACTGTAACAGTACAGTTTGCTTAGAGTGGAGAATTGTTGCCTAATTGTTTTGAAATGATCCCATAGGTGGATGGAACCGTGAAAGTTTAGCTAGCTCGACGCAGTTGAGGATACAGATATAAATAAATGGTGGCCTTGTCCTTGCAGCCAAAATCAAGATTCTATACAATTTTCTGTTACTTTACGAAGACACAAAATTCTACGTTTTTGATTCAGATATAAAAAACTCAAAGGAATCATGACAAAGAACATAGATTTGAAAATTTAGGGAAGGCTTTTAAAAACTTGTATTCGTTCGTTTGATCTCTCTGTACAAAATCTAAATTGAGTTTTTTCCCTTCACCTCTTTGCATCCTTTTGATCTTTTATGTGAATATTTTCAAAGAAGAATAAATATTTTTTTCTTGTGGATGTTGAGTCTTCTGTAAGTCTGTTTTTCCACTTGAGCTGATACTCCCTATTATGCCTATAGTATCCGTTGAGGAAGAAGAAGAATAAAGATAAATCATAAACACAGAAGAACAGATGCGGCACTACATCTTCATTCGTCTAATTAAATCGACAATCAATCTACATATATAGTACATAGGTGGTTTAACCACCCTCTCGACCACATAATAATCACCCACTAGCCAATATCATTAGGGGGGTGTGGTTAACTAGGATTAAGAACAAGCATAGGGATGTTAAACATGAATTTATGTTATTTGTGAGCATATTGTAACAAACCTCCTTATAATTCAAAGTTAAGGTAGATTTAGGATTAGATATGAACATGCCAATGATCCTCCCTGTAATTCACAGTCTCAAATCAAACCACAAAGGATGAATCTCTCTATTGGATCCATCTCACCATCATGTGCCAAAGAGAGTAAAAAAATGTGATAATTCTGGAACATATCCAATTGAGTAATCTCATAATCAAGAAATAGATGTTGCGCACTTACACACTAATACATTTGTGGACTGAATAATCTCATATCACCAAAAGCTCTCAAACCAATGAAAGCACATATCAGCACTGGTAGATAACTAATGTGGCAGAAAAAGTTCTGATTGTCAAGAAAAAATTGATAATTCAACTCCTAGCATGGCCATTAGTCAACCACTCAAATGAATGCATTTCTCAGTACAATGCAATCATAAATATAGGGATGCATTCTCAGATTTTTACAGTTTCCATTGTGACGACCTTCCTACTGCTATCTAGGCCATCTCCCAGAATGGTGAATCTTCACTCCTAATCATTAGTATAGTCACTGTCCAAGTAGAGATGATCGATTCAAATGCATACGATTGGTGAATCACTTTCATCTCTTGTGCTCATTGAAAATATGATGGTTCAGGTATCCTAAAATCTCAGACCATCTCAACTCAAAAATTTGGAGTCTTAGTCCAGCATTACTGGAATCTGGAATTAAAAAACTCAGTGGCTATTACGTAGCATAAGTGGCAATTGATGTGAGCGATACATGGTGGTCACTCACAACTAGTAGTCCGCAGCTCTCATCATCTCTGGGACAATTGCAACACAATTTCGTCATCAAAATTTGTAAAAAATGGTCCAATTCAATTGTATGCTCTATCAAAATGTGGCCAATCAACAGAGTGGCTAAAAAGAGTAGTCTCCAGCTAATTATCTTTGGGATATATCTGCATCATTATCTTTGAAAAAGATCAACAGGGTTGTCATCATGTTGGCATCCAAATCATCAAAACTCTAAAGCAAAAAACATCAATATTGCTCAAAGAAGGCATGGACACTCATCATGTGCAAACATAGGTGAAACTAACTCAAATGGGTGTACAATTGAGAGAAATAGGTACATATCTACTGGCCAACAACCAACATGAATCATCGTTAGGTGCACTGAAAAGACACAAGTGTAAGATCAGTACCACAACTTCACTGATCTGAAGGGGATCATGTACATCATCAGTTGCCCCACAATCAATCAAAAGATCTGTGCACCATCACAAGGTGTCGCAAGGCATACACTAGCTAGTTCAACGTCATCAAAGGAACTCACAACTGCATCTTCTGTATGCAACTTAGGCACACATAATTTGTAGTGTGATCTGTAACACAATCTCCACGTCATAATGCACACAAGCAACATCTGGAGTCGATCTGAAACACAACACATCTCTCAAAAGAACAAACAAGTTAAGTCTTCTTTGAAACATCAATTTTCCACCATATTAACTATTGTCTGAAATCTTCACTTGAATCCTGCATACACACAAATTTCACCTTGGAAGATGAGAGAGGAGAAACCAATACCATCTACATTGGTGGAGGAAAGAGTAGAGAGCATATGCCTCTCTGACCGAGAAGTACCAAAACACAGAATGTTGAAAGAGTAGTTATCACAAGTGCACAAAAGTCAATGGCCCTCTTGCATATTTTCATCAGGAGTAACCACTGAGTGCCCTTTTGGGTTTTTCGTGTAAATGTAAAGTTTCAGTTAAACCACCTTTGTGGGTTGTTGTCTACACTAAAATTTGATCACAATAGCATCAAGTGTGGCATTTTGCATCCTCAGACTCACAATCTCAAATTGGATCATTAACAAGTACAAGAATAAAATTTGGCACAAAAGATCCCAATATACAAAACGGAGATCAAGCTTAGAAGGCAAGAAGATCATCCTACAGAAGATCATTCACATCATAATCAAGAGCACAAGTCTTCGCCTCTAATGCAATTTTTGGCATGCTGATGTAATGTTTTATTCCACATGCTTTTAGGAAGTTTACATAGGCAATATGTTTCATTCCTAGGTAGCTAATAGAGACATGCCTTTTTTGATTGAAGGAAATCAAGTTTCACTTCTGTCTCATCATTCCTTGATTGACAGCAATTAGATGCTACCTTTGCTTCTTCAGGTGGCACCGCTGTCTCTACTTGATGAATTAGCTCCTCTCTTGATTGAAGTTAATTGATATCCTTTTCGATGCTTAACGTATATATGTATGCTTTGTAGAACACTTAGTTACTACTGAAAGGGGGGGGGTGTGAATCAGTAGTAGACTTAGAGTTTTACTACCTTTAATTCAAAACTTGTATAAATTTTAAACCGAAAGATATAGCAAACTGAAACTGAAAGAGATGCAATCATAGAAACACTTGACACAAGGATTTTATGTGGAAACCCAGTGTGGGAAAACCATGGTGAGAAATGCCGCTAGGATCTACCGTCCTAATCTGGCCTCCCAATTTAAATGCTTTACAATATTCAAGGGCTCCAACCCTAACGAGTCACCAAACCCCTGTCTTTCTTTGAGCACCAACTCAATCCAACTAAGAGCACCAACTCTCAGTTCTTATCTGAGCACCAACTCTACAATCTGAATGACAGCTCAAATATGATCTCAGGTCAATTACAAATTGAACAATAACTAAAGTTCTTATGCTGCATTCAAAATATTCTGAGTGTTATTGTTTCAATCTGAACATTAAGCATTATAACCTCTCTGCATTGAACTACACAGAAAATGAATGTTGATCAAGAATATCTCTGTGTATTTTAAATAAATCTGCACAAAGAGTATATTGACTCTGGATATAATCTGTACTGAATGATATTCTGTGTTCAATCTGTCACAAATCTGAAAGCTGTAAAAGAAAATCTTCAACCCACCAACACTTTGTTAAACCAAACAACTATATCGGATACACATTGAGAAATATCAAAATGATACAATAATTTCAGATGCCTAAAAAAATGAACCAGTTATACCATTGGTTTTAACAGAACTCTCCTCAATCTGCCGTCAAGTTTTGCTCTTTAATCTGAGTGCCAAGTTCCAATACTCATTGCTGTTATCAGAGTGTTTTTCACTGTATTTTTCTTGTCATAGAAGTGTCAAACTGTATCTATCTTGTGATCAGAATGTCTTTGCTTTTTCTTATAAAAATTGGCTCACACAAAAAAAGACCCTTCATCGAACCCAAAAATCACTTCTTTATGTTTCCACACAACACATATAAGCATCTGTTCAAGCTGTTATCTGTTCTGGTATAGTTATAACTGATTTGTAATTAGTTGACAACTGTCAACTAACTGGTATAGTTATAACTAATTTGTGATTAGTTGACAACTTTCAACTGACAATTAAGAATTGATTTTTTCCAAAACAATTTCCTTTTTAACTTCTATCGAACAAAAGAGAAGGCTTATAATAAAACAATTAAGTTACTGTGATAACCACCATTAAAGTGTTTGTTCACAAACATAATCGGGTTAATCAACCTTAAACAAAAACCTGATAGGAACAATATGGTTATAAGGCCTCTATTTATAATCTCTGTCAATGACGGCTTGAGAGAATTTTAACATAAAAATAATATCACTGCAAACTGGAAATATAACTGGGAACATCAAAACCAAATAGCAGATCGAACATGCTGTAATGTCCCTTTCTCAGTGATGTTCATTCAGTGATCCAATGGCCTATTCCGGAGGCCCATAGGCTATTTGGAAAGGAGAATTAGGGTTTCCTACTTTGTGGAGTTCTGCACGAGCTTTTTAGGGTTTGTCAGGAGGGAATTCTTCAGTTCTGTTTATGGTTTCCTTCTGAGTTTTTCATGAACTTCAGGGTGGCATAACATGCATTTGATTTTACGGTGAAGTGTGAACTTACTATTTTTTAATAAGTTAGGGTTTGGTTGACTGGATGGTACAGTTTTACCGAGCTTTCCAAGCTCTTTCTCTGGGTGCGAAGATCATGTTCTTCGGAGTAGTATTTAATGACTTACTATTTTTAGTAAGTGGTAGTTTGAGCATTGCTATTTTTGGCAGTCTTGGGCAGGGCTTTGATCCAGTTCAGTTCAGTGGTTCTCATTGCTTAGTTTCATCCTTGATTTTGATGGTAATCAGTATTGGAGTTATAAGATATTTAATTATTTTATTACTAATTAATTTTATTATGGTCGACTTAGGGAAAAGATATACCTGCTGTTAATATTATTATTTCCTAAGTCAGATGGTGTTGAGAATAATATAACACTTCATGTTTGCATTATTTTTTATGTTGCAAGTGTTCACCTAGGAAAAGTTTGAACTTTTGCCTAGGAAGACTGGGTAAAGTGGGCGCCATGACTTGAGGGGACATTAAAATGAAATGAAGTGAGTTTCAAATGAATTTGGGTGCCATTTGCATTTGAATTTCAGAGGGAAAAGTCTATAAATACAGGTGCTTGGCCTTTCATTTGGTTATCTGGAGAATTTATACTGTTATGCTACTGAAATGGTTAGTGATTGAGCTTCAAAGTTGAAATAGCTTCCTAGTTGCTACAGTTTCGTACTTGAGATACAGTACCTAGTTGGATTGTTGATTTTGGGTGACGTTTTTGAAGAGTTTGATTCAGTTTCAGTGTGGTTTTGGAGTGTCTTGTTTTCTGCTGTGATTTCTGGTGTTGCTGGACGTGGCGGCTGAAGCAATCTTTTGTTCATATCTCCCTGCTTGTTGATCGAATCATTCTGGGTATTGGATCAATCCACCCATGTTCCCTAGGTGATAAAACTCACCAATTTACAGCTTGGGATGTGGTGATTTTGTTTTGTAGCTGCAAATCGAAATTTACAGTAGAGTCGTACCATTTGGGAGGTGCCTTGGTTTGCGTGCATCATGTTTGAAGCTTCAAAGTTGCTGGTTTGAGGTTTGAGATTTGAGATTGGTCACATATGTTCTATATCTCATTTGCATTTGTGATTCCAGTTAGTTTTGAGTGAGTTGTGAGTGTTTTGTTGTTTCTGACAGTGCTGGACAGTATGTTTTCTAGGTTGCAGAATTAGAACAGCAGTAGTGTTTAAGTGTGGTGTGATTTTGATAGTGGATTGCTTGAGATCAACATTAAACTCTTATCTTACCTCATATCTCTATTTTGTAAGATTGTTTTAGTAGTAATGATCAATCATTCTTGTTGCTTCTTATTTGTAATTCCCACAGTGCAAGTGGAAGAGGATGGTTTAGCCGCCTTCTATGTTTGTAATCAGGAAATAATGTATGTCCTCCTGTTGAACTACTGTGGTAGAGTTGATATGTTGTAATAAGTCCTTCCACTGAAATATTGTGGTAGAGTTGATTTTGTTGTATTACGTCCTCTCGCTGAAATATTGCGGTTGAGTTGATTTTGTTCGTAATAAGTCCTCCCGTTGAAATATTGCGGTAGAGTTGATTTGTTTGTGTGTTAGTGTTTCTTCTTGGCTGGTTTACCGCCAAGTCTTCTGGCTATTTGTCTCGCTGAAATGTGGAAGGGGCTGGTTTGCCACCAGTGCATTGTAATTTCAGTTCAGTTTAAGGTGCTAATGATCCTCGGAACACTGTATGCTCTCACCCTCCTAGATTGGGCTCTTGGTGAACAGAAGGTGGAAGGGTTCCCTTTCAGTTGTTTTGGCTTGTTTCTCTAACCTTAACGGGTTATTGTGTTTGCATTGTAAACTTATTGAAAAAATCAAAAATAAAATTTCCGGGGTTACTACACATGCTGAGTAGATCCAATCATGATATAATGCCCAGGTATAAAAGTGTATGCTATGCATATCCAAAAAGAAGACAATTATTACGAATACCTGTATTTCAATCTTCATACTGTTTCAGAATTATGACAGTATATCAGAATATACTTACTAATCTGGTTTTGTGTGTATTTGTGACATCAATGACAACAAACTGTAACATGCTTTTCCTTTGAATCACTAATGAATGGAATAGCCATTGTTTTTCATTTGAATCTCTTATTGCTTTGAGCAATTAGGTTATGTAAATAGTCATAAGTTATTTATGGTCTTGATTAGATTTCTTAGACAGATCTTTGATGGTATCAAAGTTCGATGCTCTTAAGCTAGTCCTTTTCTATTTGGTTTGCAAACCATTGGTGTTTGAAGCAATTTATTGTAGTTTGTTTTGTGTGAATGGTAGAGCAATTTCAAGCTCACCATTTTGTGTGGAGGGTCTAAGATAGTTGGAGATTGTGTTTCATTTGAATTGGATACCCAAAGGCTAGTTAATGAGGGTTTTAGGTTGCTTGTTGTTTGTGCTCATCTCGTAGGTGACTTCATTTTGGTTAAGTTGGCAAATCTCTAAGCTTGCCATTGCTTTCAGAGCAGCTAAGAAAGTTAAGATTGATTACCAAATTATCAAAATCTAAATATTTTGCTTGAAGCCCCAATTTTTTCTTCATTCTTGGCTAGTACGATAAATGAGATGAAGTCTATTGGGTTATAAAGAACTGCAGTAGCATATTCTAGGAAGTAGGAGAAAAAAAAGATGCCCTTTTGGAAGAAGTGCCTCCTTTGAAAAGCACTCCCATTAGTAAGTGCTTTCTTTTTGAATCTGTCTGAAAGGACATGTGACCTCCTTCCTCCTTGAATTTAGTGCTCTATACAATGCTTGCGTAGCAATATACAACCACTACATATTGTCATTACTTTGTATGGCATTTGTACTCAGCCAGTTGACATGTAGAATCTAATCAACTACCACATGGGTCCTAGAGAGATAACATATAGATTCCTAGTTTCTTGCCACATGGATTCTAGTTATTTGTTGCGTAGCCACTCAATCAATGTTGGACAAATGCTGATATTAGCACTAGATTATGCTATTGTCATTGCCTCTTGGGGGTGCTTGTTGTTAATTTTAGCAATCAGATTAAACAATAAATAACAGAAATCAGAATGCAATGAAGAACAAACACAAAGCACACAGATACCCTGGGAAAACCTCCCTCTTGGAGGTGAAAAACCCAGCCACTATTCTCAGATCTTTATTAGGCAATACCAATTTAATTTACAATGAGCTTCAAGAATCTAATCATAGTAATATTTCTAACCTAGGGCATGCTGAAATGATGAACTTATCTGCTGAAGTTTGCTGCCCTTGAATGATGATTGCAGATCTCCAAAGGTGATTCGCTCTGCTACTAATAAGGTTCGTTGAGCCTTCAACCAAGTTCGCTGTGATCTAATGATGCTTGTTGACTTCCGATTAGGATTCGCTGTCTTCTAGATATGTTCTGCTGATTACTGGATATGTTCGTTGTTTTCTTGATGACAGATAGAAGATATTCGCTCAATGAAGACAATTCGCTTAATGAGTTCACTGAATGAATTCGCTAGTCTTGCAGAGATAATTCGCTGATATAATGTGTTATATCTAATGCCATGCAATTTACTTGATTATATACTTGACTTGAGGTGTCAAGTTAGCAAGTCGGCTTGCTTATATGTTTCACATTTTACAATTAGATCGCTCAATAGGTCCTGCCTCATAATGAAGTTATTGCCTTTATTTAGTTATACATTAGACCACTCAATAGGTCCTGCCTCATAATGAAGTTATTGCCTTTATTTGTTTTACATTGATTTGGGCCCAACCCCAATAATAAATCGTACAATTGGAAATTGCCTTTATTCGAGCTAGCTATTTTTTTAACACTCCCTCTTAGCTAGAGAGGATTCAGTCAGCTATAGTGTAATCATGCATCATCTTACATTGCCCGCAGAGGATGGATCCACCTTGCATTGCTTGCTGAGGGTGGAAGAGGTCTTTCACCTCAACCTTCTCCCAGAGAAGGATATACTGTCACCTTGCATTGCTCGCAAAGGGTGACTCCACCATGCATTGCCCGCAAAGGGTGGAAGATGCAACTTAATGCATCACTGAGACTGAGACTCCCTCTCAGTCATAGCTGGATTCTCCACAATTCCTAGCCTATCTCCGAAGTATTCAAACTTCACATGAGCAAGGGGCTTGGTGAGAATGTCTGCAACCTGCTCATCAGTGCTGACATATTTCAACTGTAAGGCACCTCTTTGTACCATATCACGAACATAGTAATAGTGAGTTTCCACATGTTTTGATTTGTCACGAAACATAGGATTAGCAGACATTTTAATACAACTTTGATTATTACAATGAATAACTGTGGGTTCCCAAGGTTGTCCAAACAACCCAGCAAGAAGCTTTCGAAGCCACATTGCTTCTCTCAATGCAACACTCGATGCAATATACTTAGCTTCTGCAGTACTCAAGGCTACTGAGGACTGTTTCCCGCTGGCCCAGGAAATCACAGCAGAACCCAAACTGAAACAGATACCTGAAATGCTCTTCCTATCTGTAAGACTTCCTACCCAATCAGAATCTAAGTAACCTTCCAAGGTAACGGTAGTGTTGATTGGATACTTTAGCCCATAACCAACAGTTCCATGCAAGTATCTTAGAATATGTTTGGCTGCAACAAGGTGAACATGCTTTGGCTTGTTCATAAACTGGCTGAGTGCACTCACTGCATAACAAATGTCTGGTCTAGTGTTAATCAGATACATCAATGATCCAATCAATTGCCTGTACTCAGAAGGATCTGCAAAATCAGAGTTAGCTGCAGATAAACTTAATTTCTTCAAGTTAGTTTCCATAGGAGTAGACATAGGTTTGCAATCCAACATTCCAAATCTCTTCAAAATATCAACAATATATTTTCCTTGACTTAGAATGATTTCATTAGGTCTTTGCCACACTTCTAACCCTAGAAAGTAATGCATTAGATTTAGATCCTTCATTTCAAATTCAGTAGCTAATTCTTTCTTACACCTAATGATGGGACTATCTTCGCCAGTTAGAAATAAATCATCCACATATAAAACCAGAATTAGCATTTCACCATTAAATACTTTAAAGTAAAGGTTAGGATCAACATCATTCTTACAGAACCTTAAACTAACCAAGTACTTATCAATTCTTTCATACCAAGGTCGAGGATCTTGTTTGAGGCCGTAAAAAGCTTTCTTTAATCTGCATACATGAGATTCTCTATTATGAGTCTCATATCCTTCTGGTTGCTCAATATAGACTTCTTCCTCAATGACACCATTAAGGAAGGCAGTCTTTACATCCATCTGATATAACTTCCAACCCTTAGCTGCAACAATGGCTATAATAGTTCTAATAGAAGTATATCTAGCAACAAGAGCAAATGTTTCTTCATAATCTATGCCTTCCTTTTGAGAAAAACCACGAGTTACAAATCTAGCTTTATATTTCTCTATACTACCATCAACAACATGTTTAATTTTAAACAACCATTTAGAAGAAACAACAAACTTACCTTTAGGTCTAGGCACAATATCCCAGACATCATTCTTGATGATGGATTGGTACTCTTCGTCCATAGCTAGTTTCCATGCTTGTTGGTTCATAGCTTCTTCTATGCTGGATGGTTCTGTTTCAATGATGTTGCACATCATTGCAACATAGTTGGAGAACTTCTGAGGTTTCCTACTTTCTTTGAAAGTGCCACTAGGAGCTGCAAACTTTTCTGCTTCTTGAATTGTGCTCCTAACCCAAAGTGGCCTTTTCTTGCTAACTGTGATATCTCTAGGTCCATCAGTTGGATCCGGAGGCTCAAGAGGATCACATGCTCCATAGGTTCGAGAGGATCAATAGACTCCCTCTAAATCTCAGGGTTAGTATCAATATCCATGTTTTGATTATCATTAACTTCTCTATCATCATTGACAAGGCAACCTTTAGATTTCTTAAAAACAATATTTTCTTCAAATGGAACATCCATACTTACCTCAATGTACCTTTGTTCTGGAATGTAGATACAAAATGCTTTGGAGGATTCACTGTATCCAACAAGGATACCTTTCTTCCCAGATGGCTCTAGCTTAGTTCTCTTTTCCTTTGGCACATGAACATAGACATGACTTCCAAAAATCCTTAGGTAGCTGATATCCGGTTTGACTCCAGTGTAGGCTTCTTCAGGAGTCATGTTCTTCAGAACACAGTGAGGGCATCTATTTTGAATGTATATTGCAGTCTTGGATGCTTTGGCCCACGAGAAAGTCTGCAAATCCTGATCATGAATCATTGCTTTAGCTGCTTCAACAATGGCTCTATTCTTTTGTTCAGCCACACCATTTTGCTGAGGACTGTAGGGAGCGCAAAACTCCCTCTTAAGTACCATCTCTATACAAAAGTCATTGAAACTACTTGAGGTGTATTCACCTCCATTGTCAGATCTTAACACTTTAATCCTTTCACCAGACATGTTTTCAGCTAGGGCTTTAAATTCTTTAAACCTACTTAGCACTTCATCAGATTCTTTAGATTTTAGAAAGTAAATCCAGGTCTTTCTAGAAAAACATCTATAAATGTAACATAGTATAGAAATCCGCTAGGTGAAGGAAAATACATGGGTCCACATAAATCAGAATGAACAAGTGCTAATTTTTCCTTAGCTCTACTTTCACTTTTATGAAATGGACTTTTAGTGTTCTTACCTAATGCACAACCTTTGCAAGTATCATCATGAGAATACCTTTAACCATCTTTTCTAGTGAGGGAAGTGCCTGAAAGTGAAGGTGGCCAAGCCTTCTATGCCATAGCTCGCTAGATTCGGGAGCTTCATGAATGAGTGCTCGAACGGGATGAACTGAAAGCTTATACAGACTATCATATCTATTTCCAATAACACGAGCAGATTTAAAACTAGATTTCTTAGGCCATGCAAGTACTCTACCCTTAGAAAATGCTACTTGATAACCTTCATCTTCTAGGGCAGAAATGGAGATTAAATTTCTTTTAATTCCAAGAACAAATAAAATATCACTAAGATGCAAGGAGATACCAGATTTTAAATTTAAAGAAGTATTGCCAAAACCTCTTACCGAATATTGAGCATCATCACCAATTACCACATGAAGATTGGACTCTTTCTCCATTAAGTTTGAGAGGTGCTCCCGGTAGCCCATGATATCCCTGGATGCACCACTGTCTATCAACCAAGTGTTGTTGTTAGTTGGCACATTGCTGGATAAGGTAGAAATGAAGAGGAAGTCTTCGTTATCCTTCGGATCTGCAACTTCATTCAGGTTCTCTTCTCCTTGCTTGGGCAGATTCTGACATTCTTTAGCATAGTGTCCAAACTTATCACATTTGAAGCAATAGATACGTGAAAGATCCCTTGGCTTCTTCCTTGAATCGTAAGCAATAGGAGGTCTGAAGTCTCTATCTCTTTTGAAGCTGTTCTTCTTCCAATGATCACCCTTTCTTTTGACATGTTGAGATGCAAGCACATGATGGTCACCTCCATGAGTGCCCTTGAGCATTCCTCTTGCGGCTAGGCGAGATTCCTCTTGAATGCAATCAGACCGGAGGCGATCAAATGAAGGAAATTCAGCTCTTCTGCTTATGCTTTGAATGAATGAATCCCAAGAATCAGGGAGACCATTTAATGCAATCATGAGAATATCCTTGTCCACTATTTCACTTCCAATGGAGCTGAGTTGGTCCTTCAATTCTGAAATTTTCATGAAGAAGGACATGACTGAATCTCCCTTGCTCATCTTGATTTGAAGAAGTTGCTGCCTTAGAGTAAGTGCCCGGCTGATGTTATTGATTTCATACATTCCTTCTAGGTGTTTGAACATCTCCTTGGCTGAAGGTAACTTGGAGATGACTGGAACAAGATGATCCTTCACTGAATCAATTAGAAACTTCTTTGCCTTAAGAGCATTCTTCTTGAACTGCTTTAACTCATCTGGATCTGAGGGTTCTAGCAGATCCTTGTCTTCCACAAACTGTAACAGCTCAATCTCTTCAAGGGCAAGAAGAACACGAACTTTCCAAGAAGTAAAGTTGAGAGCACCATCAAGTCTGTCCTCTACCTTTAGTCCTGTAACCATCTTGCAAAACTAAAACAACAAACTGAAAGTGAAGGATAACTGAGAATCTGATTACTTTATAATGAACCTAAAGCTCTGATACCATGTTAATTTTAGCAATCAGATTAAACAATAAATAACAGAAATCAGAATGCAATGAAGAACAAACACAAAACACACAGATACCCTCGGAGAACCTCCCTCTTGGAGGTGAAAAACCCAACCACTAATCTCAGATCTTTATTAGGCAATACCAATTTAATTTACAATGAGCTTCAGCAATCTAATCACAGTAATATTTCTAACCTAGGGCACGCTGAAATGATGAACTTATCTGCTGAAGTTTTCTGCCCTTGAATGATGATTGCAGATCTCCAAAGGTGATCACTGTGCTCTTAATCAAGTTCGCTCTGCTACTAATAAGGTTCGTTGAGCCTTCAACCAAGTTCGCTGTGATCTAATGATGCTTGATGACTTCCGATTAGTATTTGTTGTCTTCTAGATATGTTCTGCTGATTACTGGATATGTTCGCTGTCTTCTTGATGACAGATAGAAGATATTTGCTCAATGAACACAATTCGCTGAATGAGTTCACTGAATGAATTCGCTAGTATTGCAGAGATAATTCGCTGATATAATGTGTTATATCTAATGCCATGAAATTTACTCGATTATATACTTGACTTGAGGTGTCAAGTTAGCAAGTCGGCTTGCTTATATGTTTTACATTTTACAATTAGACCGCTCAATAGGTCTTGCCTCATAATGAAGTTATTGCCTTTATTTAGTTATACATTAGACCGCTCAATAGGTCCTGCCTCATAATGAAGTTATTGCCTTTATTTGTTTTACATTGATTTGGGCCCAGCCCCAATAATAAATCGTACAATTGGAAATTGCCTTTATCTGAGCTAGCTATTATTTCAACACTTGTCCTAGCCTTGCATTTTTGATTTGACACCTCAACTTTGGAAGGTCCACTCTCCCTCATTTGGAGACCAAGTCAATTTTTTTTACTCAGCTATTTTTCTGTGCCTAAATAGTACATTAAATGGAACACGTAAATTGCATTATATTGCTTGGATCATGACTTGGTAGTTGTTTGGAGATCCACTTAAACTTCCATTCATTTGTTATGTTTCCTTGGATAATCTTGCACCCTTAGATGTATTTGAGACAGCTACAGAGGTTCTTCCTCCTCTTGTTTTTATAGGGACAACTACTTATTTGAATGCTTTTGATGATGCTCTTTACTAGGTTCATACATGTGTATAGGATCTACTAGATATGTCATGTTTTTTTTTCTTATAATATCTATTTGGTTTACTACTGTTTAAATCACTTTAAAAGTTGAAATGAGATTTCTATTTTATAATTGTTCACATTCATTTCTAACATAAACAAAGACTTTCTCCTATATGCAAGACTCAAAACCCTGTGGTAATACTATGGGCGAGAAGATACATAGTTAGAGATACGTGGTCATAGAGGTTGTGGATTTGCTTTGCTACAAGCATCTGTGCCCTCTCCTTTGATTTGGGCTCACCACCTCTCTTCAAATATAAACCAAGAGAAACAATTAAAAGTCAATGCTAACTCTTCCCTTATCACGAAGCTCTAATACCATATTGGAATTCAAGTTGTAAATTTTACACAGAATAATATGCTTCTATTTATCATTTTCATTCAATAAGATATTACATATTTATATGATTTTCATATCCTATATTATAGGATGATTGTTTGTAATGTCCCTACTTTGAAATATAATTAAAAAATAATAATAATAGTAGTAGTAGTAGTAAAATTAAAATACAAAAGAAAAAAAATAAAATTAAAATATAAAAGAATATAATTAATTAAATTTAATTAAGTTAATGAATGGCCAAAAGACATGGAAGGAAAAGTTGCGATTCCCTCAACAATGAGATATAAAAGGGAGAAGAGAACCTCATTTGAGAGGGGGACAATTTGAAAATCAGAAGTACAAATCTGATTTAAAATAAGAAGTGCAGATCCGATTGTGAAAGGTTGTATCCCTTTCAAAAGGCAGAAATAATGAAGAGTTGCACGCTTTCAAAGGGTGCTAATGGTGAAAGGGTGCATCTCTTGCCAAAGGGCATACATGATGAAGAGGTTTGACCTCTTCCTCACATTGAGAGATATAAAGAAAAGGAATTAAAAGGATCCAGTGAGATCACCATCGATCAGAACTGTTATTAAGTTACAGGCAGTAACATCCTTGCTCTTGGTGATATGCATGAGGATGTGCTTAATATGTATGCTTAATATACAATGCATGATAATGTTCTTATGCAGAATTTAATAGTAATATTTATATAGACTGCAATATGTATGACAGTCATACTTAATTTTATATATATTCATAACACGTGAGAAGTTAGTATACTTATAGTCTAAATGTTTTAATTACTGTCAGTGTTTAAGATGATGGGGATGAGATGTTCCAAAGAGGGGCAGTCTAAATCCAAGCAATAGGTTAAGTCCTGAGATAGGGTGGGGATCAGCAACTCATAAGCCTCGAGGGTATAGACCCAAGATAGGTAAGGGCTTGGATCTATAAACTTTGAGGGAACCTACTGTATTTGGTCTCTAAGCGCTTTGGTAACATAGGGGGGACAAAGGCCTGATCTTCCTGCCTAACTAGATGCATTAGGCGCTGCACATATCTACACAAAGCTTTGTTCTCTCTTTTCAATCTTTGGTATTTTTCTTCCATCTTCATTTGTTCTTTCAATGCTAGGGTGGAATCATCAAAATCGTCCATCACTTGCGCCTTGGTTGCATGTCCTAGATCAATTGCTGTTACATCATTTTCTTCTAGAGTAATTTCATCCTTGGCCTTGTCAGTCCTTGGTACCGCTACATGTAAAACTTTGGATCCTGACCCATCCTTGGTGATTTTGGAATATTTCTTCGCCTTCCTTTTCTCTATTGGCTTGTTTATTCAACATAGAAACTCTTCTAACTCAAGCGTGGGATCAATTTCTTCCACAAGATCCCTCTTCATTCTTTCCCTTAATCATTCTAGAGCAGCTGATTGTTGATCATGCACTTGTAATTGTTCCTACCCCTTATTTCCTCATGGAATTCTTCATCAGGAATTCCCAAATCTTCAATTGCTATTGTTTTGAGACATTCCTGGATATGAAGATCCCTATTTGGAGGAAGTTCTTGTTCTTCATTCCTTTGCCAAGTAAAGTCTCTGGAAGCATTGACACTTTGTATATCTAGTGCTTTTGGAGTCATTTGGCCTTCTTCCCATGACTCCCTTCTTGTGTTGGATCCAATCTTTCCTCTTGTAAAGAGATCAACTTCTTGCACACTTGAGGAACTGCTAGGTGATGGTCATGTTACCTCTGGCTTTTGTCCTTTTGTGTTGGCCCTTTACTTGGAATATCTTGCCTTTTCTTTGATTGCGTACCCTGGGCAATACTCTTCTCTTTTCCATATTTTACTTTTTCTTGTGAATCCCTTCCTTCTTTGGCTCCAATTTCTAATGATTCCTCTGTTATATCATCATGTGACTCTAGATCTCCCATCAGGTCATAAGTCAGGCAAACAATTTTTTCTTTCAATTTGCTGATGTGATGTTCAATCTACCATTTTACGAACTTTGTGAATGGCTTGGATAGTGTATCAAGATCCGCTATTTCAGGTTCAAACCAATTAGGCGGCTGAATGGGCTTATTTTTCTCCTTCTCGAAATCAAGATGAACCACGTTCGAATCCTCTTCTACTTGATCTGGTATTGTATGGATTCCACATATTCTAATCATCTTGAGTGGTATTCTGGAATACATCCTCCTTCTGATTTCATAATCATCTTTAGCATTAGCCCAATAACCCTCAAGTTGCACCCCATGCCTATGCTTTCTACCAACCACCTTTTTTATTCTATCATAGGGGTCAAAATTTGACCTTGCTATGTGAAATGAGAGATGGCAAAATTGTAATTCTTCTGCTGACTTTTCTGCGGTTGACAATGATGGGCACACTTAATCAGAATTTCCCATGATGATTGGGAATTTAATTCCACCCTTAGTCTTCTTCTTTTGGATTTGATCATAGGCTGTCAATTGCTTTGTTACCTCGAGTAGCACCATCTTATCAGTCGAGTACCTTGGAAGTGTGTAGGGATAATAAGAGAATCCTTGGAGTCGAATGTAACTGAACCTTGGGAATTGGATGAACCATGAGTCGTACTTTTCTACCAATTTCATTGCTTCTTGTGATAGCCTCATGTGAATGCCACCTTGAAGAGATTGAACAATATGCATGGTGAAGGCATCATTGGCTCTCTTGAAATTAACTGTATTGTATAGGTACAATTGAGGATAACATTCGTACACCTTGAATTTTCTTGGACCACATCCTATGGGTTCCTTATACATCAAACCTCTAAATTTGGACATCCTCGCTAACATGTAGACAATGCAAGAGCTCATATAAAAGGACTGGGAATTTCTCAAATTTCTTAATTGTTCATCCAAGTTGTCACTGATTAACCTTGACCAATCCATGGCTTTCACCTCATCCATCACTTCTTCGATAAAGTAGAACATCCATGGCTCGAAGACGAATGATTGTGGGCATTCCATGATTCGGCTCAACAACATCACGAGGTCACTATATTCTTGCTTGAAGTCCATCCTGACAAGTTGCCTAGGCATCTTGGAATGATGAGACTTCGACTTTTGCATCCACTTAGGGTTGATGACTTCTGCACATCCATTTGCTCCGGAATCATAGAGCCTCAATGCCCTCTCCTTTGTTTATATACCATGGAATTATAAGTCAGAATCTCGAATGCCTCAACAATTGCTTTTATGGTGAGATTTGTTAACAACTTGCGATCAGGGACCAAAATTGTCCTTTGCTCGGAATTGTAATATTTTGCACATTCAACGATCAATTTTGGGCACTGGATAACAGGAGGGAAACAAGCTGCTGCCACAATTCCACTTCGAGTCATCTTCTTAGCTAAAACTGACGGAGGATGTCCTTCATGGCCAAACATCCTTTTGAATTTGTCCAAATTGAAAGTTCCCAGGTTGGTGTCACTGACTTTTTTCCACTTTGACATGTTCCCCAATTTTGGGAGAAATCCTTTGAGCTCACTCTTGATTTGAGCCTGCCTTTGACTTGCTTGCCACCTTTGATTTCACTATCTAACTTCCTGCAAAACAAGATAACCACCATTAGAATTGTGTCAAGGAATTTTAAATCTATCATGAAAACAACTCCATATTTTGCATCCCAAACTTGGAGTTATCTTGAACCTCTAGAGAAAAAGAACTCCCCGACTTTCGAACTCACTCCAAGTTTGCTTCTCCATCAAATCACACTTGCTCTTGCTTGTATCCTTCAACTTGCAATGTGAGAAATGAAACTTCATGCCCCCTTAAATAGAGAATTCACCCTCTCTATTGTCTAGTTGGTGCTAGAGTAGTTTAAGCAACTCATTTAATACTTTCGAAAACATCTTTCGGCTTTCCATTCTTGGGAGAAAATCTGAGTTGTCTATTAAGTGGATCCCTCATGTTATATCTTATCCAAAATATTACTTATGCTTTGAATTATATGTGCCACGCCCCCCTTTTAATTGAAAATATTATTTGGGCATTCAAATTTTATCTTTCATGCCACCTTTTACCTTGGGCGCATTCTAGACATGGGTAGCGATTCTTCCTTTTTGAAATTTATCCTTGGCAGAGGGGAGAATGCGCTAGAGAGTGCACTTGGGAATTGGAGGAGGATTTGTCCTTGTGACAAAATTCTTGCAT
This sequence comes from Cryptomeria japonica, assembly GCF_030272615.1. Classification (NCBI taxonomy): domain Eukaryota; kingdom Viridiplantae; phylum Streptophyta; class Pinopsida; order Cupressales; family Cupressaceae; genus Cryptomeria; species Cryptomeria japonica. The sequence continues at coordinate 8,405,749 of NC_081410.1, read as the reverse complement.
ATGGTGGAATTGCACTCATGAGTGCACTTGAGCTTGGGAGAAGGAATTTCTCCATACTCCACCAAATTTTGATCATTTCATGCCATTTGAGAGGTGGGTGCATTTTGGAGGGGGTCAAGGAGTTTTCTTTGCCTTAGTCAAATTTTGGTGACTTGAGTCACTTTGTGAAGTTGGACTCATTTTAGTAGTGGAGGAGGAATTTTCTTGAATTGAGGAAGAATCCTTCTCTCCTAGTGATTTTCGCTCTAGGAGACTTCCTTGGCACACTTTGGGGGTGGAGGAGGATTTTTCCATGTCTTAGCCAAAATTTCACTGCCTTGGACCCTTCATTCATTCCACCGGACTTGGATCTAGATGTTCTTGTTTTACTTGCAGTTAACGTTCACCTGTTGCCAAAAATGGACCTACTAAAAATAGTAAGGTCATCCAAACTCAAAATTAGGCCAAACGGAGACATAGTGAAATTTGCTAAAAATAGACTTACAAAAATAGAAACTGCTAAAAATAGTAAGCTGGTCCAAACTCAAAATTAGGCCAAATGGAGACAGTGAAATTTACTAAAAATAGAAATTATGAAAAATAGTAAGTTTGTGAAAAGCACTCAAAAAATTTCATTGATAGGCCCTTTGTAAGATTTTTTCTTTTCCATAGTCAAATTTCACTAACCTTTTGATCATGAACTTCCTCTCTTGAAGTTTATAGAACAAAAACCCTAAAAGCAGATGACGCTTGATTCCAGACTTGGCACAAATCACCAATATCCATCCAAACACTAGAAACTTTGGGAAATCATTGCTAGACCACCAGGAACTCAGAAGCAAACGACCAAGTGGACAAAAATGTAGGGTGTCCCCATTTGCAATTGGGCGATGTTTGAAAAGGTCACAACATGACATAGGTACAAACCTACAAGAATGATGTAATATTCCGAACTTATATTAATACAAGTACTGTTCCAGTTATTTGTAGTGTTCTTTATTTCTTGCTTCTTGTTCTACAACTGTTGCTTGGAAACCTATTGTTTATTCTAGCTAGGCAACTTATGTTATCGGAAAATATGTATAGTTTAGTAATGTTAATTGTTGATAGTTAGTTAGCCGACGGGTAGGTAGTTGGAGTCGCAACGGTTGTGTCGCACCCCTTCGGCTGTCATATATTGTACCACCTCCGGGTGTTGGAGGACATGTAATGTTGACGACAGATTATAATATGAACATCTCTTGACATTAATGGAAGGCTTATTCTGGTACTTCTTGGGTATTTGCATTGTGCATTGCTGTTCAGTTTCTGTATTCTTCCTGTTTACCCAGTGAGGTAAACATTTGGCGCCGCTGCCGAAATTATTTCGGGAGGGATGGGAATATACTACATGGCACAGGGATAATGGGACAACCATTGCTCGAGGGGACGAGCAGTAACCCTGACGAGGATCACCAAGAACTGTTCGAAGGAGAACGAGCACTCACAAAAGATTTCTCTTGCATCCTTCAAGCGGCCATCGAAACACACGTACGGAGGGAAGCCACCATTGAGGCTGTTCCAGAGGATGCTGTGTGGAGCGCGCTTGGTGTAAGCCCGGCGGTGAATCGCTGTCTGACTGGGGGTTGCCGGTTCCCTCCGTTCGTGATAGACCTTCAGTTTCGACCCGTTGACTGCGTCTGGTATCTCCTTCCCGTCCAACGTCCATAACTTTATCGCCCCGTTCGTGTTGACCTCACGTATCTGGAAGGGCCCTAACCATCGGACTTTGAATTTCCCCGGTTTAATTTCGTTTCGTCCATTATATTTCAAGACTAACTGCCCCGGGGTGAACCTCGCCCGCCGAATGTGTTGGTCGTGCCAATGTTTCCTTCGTTGCTGGGCCACGTCTGTCACCCATTGTGCCATCAGCCTTCGTTCATCGAGTTTGTTATGGGCATACAGCACCACCTACAAAGTAACGACGGGCCAGACACCGTTTCAATTAATGTACGGACAGGAAGCGGTAGTACCGATGGAGTTCATGGTGCCAAGTCTCCGAATTGCTATTGAGAATAAACTTGGCGATATGGAGAGCCTGAGGGAGCGCCTATATGCCCTAAACAAACTCGATGAACGAAGGCTGATGGCACAATGGGTGACAGACGTGGCCCAGCAAAGAAGGAAACATTGGCACGACCAACACATTCGGCGAGCGAGGTTCACCCCAGGGCAGTTAGTCTTGAAATATAATGGACGAAACAAAATTAAACCGGGGAAATTCAAAGTCCGATGGTTAGGGCCCTTCCGGATACGTGAGGTCAACACGAACGGGGCGATAAAGTTATGGACGCTGGACGGGAAGGAGATACCAGACGCAGTCAACGGGTCGAAACTGAAGGTCTATCACGAACGGAGGGAACCGGCAACCCCCAGTCAGACAGCCGCGGCTAAAAATTAGAAAATTGGGAAAAAAATATATATATAAAAGAAAATTTGGAAAAATATATATATAAAAGAAAATTTGAAAAAAAAAAAAAAAAGAAAAAAAAAAAAAAAGAAGAAAAAGAAAGTGGCCACCGTACGGTGGGCCCACCGAAGGCGGCATTGCCGCACGATGGAACCACCGACGGTGGTGCCACCGTGCGGTGGAACCACCGACGATGGCACCATCGTGCGGTGGGACCACCGACGGTGGAGCCACCGTGCGGTGGAAGCCACCGAAGGCCCGTGGAAATAAAAACGCCGCGCAAGCTATAAACACCGCCAATTTGGAAGAGTTTCATTGCACGCAACCAAGTTCGAACACGTACCCTTTCTAATAAAGCGAGGGCTATTCACCAATACGCCACGAAAACCAGGGAACGAAGGAAACACCACGCGACGCCAAGGAAAGGAACATCGCCGAAGGCACACCACGCCACGCCGCGCAAAGGGAAAAAGGAGCGCCGAGGATAGAAGAAGCCCACGCCGCACACCACCGAAGGCCACGGAAAAGCACAAAACGCCGTACGAAGAAGACCATGCCGCACGAAGATAAAACCCCACGCAATCTCTGAAATGGTCCTTCGTTCAGGGATTTGAAAAAAGGGGGGCACTGGAAATAATGGGAAATTTTTACTGCAGTGGCATCACGTGGACGAGTTAACATTGTTTTTGGTTTTATCGTAGTTTGGTCTGAAAGCCTTCGCAGATTTTGGCACTGGGAGACTAAGCCGCACAATCCCACGTAGCCAAGCCAAACGTAAACTACAGAGCCACAGGTAGACCAGCCGCACAGCGACAGCCAAAAAGAGAGGGCGGTTACGAAGGGTAGATTTTTTCTAAAACAAATCAGTTACAGGGAGATAATGGAGTCTGCAGGAAAAAGAAATTGGAAAAAACGGTTGCAGGAGGGCAGCCACATGAATAAGGATAAGCGAGTTCTCCCTTCGGGTGTACGCATAGCAGGTAGCACAATGGACGCCACACAGAAGAGAAAGACACCACAGTAGCATGCCGCAAGAGGGAAGAACACATGGACTCCGCAGAATATCACCTTTGAGGGATTGAATGGGTCCGAATGCAGGAAGTGGTGGCAGGATACACCAGATGATGATTTGGTGAAGAAGAGCCTACGGAAAGCAGGAGTGGAGTGGGCCATCCGAATGCCTGTGTTTGCTATCCGTGAGTACGAGGGAGCATTACGGTTCATGGTTGATACCTTTGATAGCCATTCACGGACAAGTACTTTTGAGTACCTTGGGAAGGATATCACAATATCCTTCAAACCTGCAGATTTCACTAGAGTGTTTGGCATCCTAGGCATACATGGCAAGAAAGTTGAATTGAAAGCTAAGAAGATGACGCGGGACGAAAAAGAATATTGGATTAAACTAGTGTCCCGCGACTTGACCAAGGTAGAATTGGATAGCATTGTGGATGCCACGAAAAACCGTGGGATACGTAGGACCTTTGTTGCAGAGGGTCACTGGCGGTGTATAATGGATGTCATCAAGAGCAGGTTGACGGGGTCTGGTAGGGCATCCGACATCGCTCTCCCGCAGATCATATTGATGAATGGACTTCTGAATGGCGTTATTTATGATTGGGCTACACTGTTATCAACACGGATGTGTGAGTTCTTGATGATGGAGCAACGCACGTTTTACATGCCCCACTATGCCATCGGATTGTTTCTAGAGGCCATGCGAGAAGTAGTACCGGGGGCAGAATTGGAGATACAGCCGCAGAGACCATTGGCTGTAGGTGAGCCTCCTATCATGCATTGGAGACACCTTGACATTGGCCATTCTTCCGCGAAATGGAAAAGGATAGTAGAGACCCCCTCGGTAGAACCTGATAGTGGAAGAGAGACTTCCAGCAGCGAAGAGGTTTCGGAGGAGGAGGATTCGGCGGAGGATAGTAGCAGTAGGGCGACAGAAGAGGGGAGGATGGAGCCCGCGGGGGAGCGAGTCTTGTTTGCGCCACCCTCACTACCACTTGGCACACTTGTGAGGTCATCCGCGGGAGTGGGAGGCACGTCGATTCTAGCATTTGGGGAGGGCTGCACGCCCGTTGCACTTGGGCCCATGCAGCAGGTGGCATCACCTTCCATCGTACCACCTCCACAGGCTAGTGCGCCACCCGCGGGACCGCCTCCGGCCATAGAGGCACGCACAGAAGGCACGACGGAGTCGTGTGGATCACCGCAGCAACTAGTGGCAGAAGAGGAGCACAGGGAGGTGGTCGACGCAGAGCCTCAGGTGCGGCTGGACATTGTGGGATCCGAGGTAGTAGTGACTGTGTCAGAAGAGGAGCACAAGCGGAGTCGTGTGGATCACCGTAACAAGTAGTGGCAGAAGAGGAGCACAGGGAGGTGGTCGACGCAGAGCCTCAGGTGCGGCTGGACGTTGTGGGATCCGAGGCAGTAGTGTCTGCCTCTTTGTTGGAGGAGCCCCTGGAGAGACACACTTTCGAGGTGGAGAGAGGCCCGGAGGTGTTGAGTACGGATCCATCGGTGGTGGCTATGGGGAGTTGGCTGACCCGGCGATTTCAGATGATGGTGATGCCACCAGTAGGAGCTGCTGTACTCTCACCTCGGCGAGAGCCTTTGACGGAGGTGGTAGACTTGGAGGATTCATCGGGTGAGACACCGGTACCAGCAGTAGGGCAGGAGATAGGAGAAGTCATCCCTGCTATCCAGGAGCAGGCGGGGGTAGAGGAGACACCTTGGTGCCAGCAGGATGTAGCAGTTTTGATCCCACTCGAGCCCCCTGCACCTATATCGGGGTCCCAGCCTTCGGGGCAGGATGGGGAGGACATTGAGGCTTACTTAGCAGATATGGTGACGAGGGGTCAGCGAGTGGTGGCAATGGCTCAGATGCGAGCTTTGCAGCAGGTTGTGGAGGAATTAGAGCAGGTCCTCCAGTTTATGCGGGTAGGCTGTTCGACAGCTTTTGCCACATGCTTTGAGTCACAGGCGTGGCCAGCTATTCAGATAGATGCAATGCTTGAGGCTTGGAGTGTGCCTCAGCCCGTCGTGGAGGGTAGGGTGACTACTCTCGTCCGACAGATTGAGCAGGTTTACAGGGATGCCTACTATGCACTGCGGCAGACGCAGCATGAGTCCGTGGTCCGCGAGGCTGCTCGTGTAGAGATAGAGAGAGATCTCGCCAGACAGCAGGCTTCGTGGGCAGCCGAGAGGATGCAGTTGTTAGCACAGCTTGAGACAGCTCGTGCAGAAAAGGTTGCGGTTGACATCCGCCTGTCGGAGGAGCAGAGTGCACAGAGCCTTATGCAGCAGGAGTTGGATGCTGTTACTGCAGAGCGGGGTTTGTTGCAGACTCAGTTGGTTGGTATGACAGAGTCCGCAGATACCAAGGAGAAGGAGTTGCTGGAAGCTGCGCATATGGTGAAGACGGCTTTAGAGAAGGTGTTGGTGGCGGAGCGGGATGTGGCAGCACGCACTCAGCAGGTTTATGACCTCCGCGCCCGCCTAGCGGCCCAGACACCGGCATCCCAGCCTTCGACTTCAGGGACGCTTCCTCAGCCCCCTCCTTGACTTTGTTTTGGGTGTATATATGCATTGTCTCCATTTTGTTGTTAGTCGTCGGAGACGACTTCTTTTTTGGGGGGGATGATGTTATCGGAAAATATGTATAGTTTAGTAATGTTAATTGTTGATAGTTAGTTAGCCGACGGGTAGGTAGTTGGAGTCGCGACGGTTGTGTCGCACCCCTTCGGCTGTCATATATTGTACCACCTCCGGGTGTTGGAGGACATGTAATGTTGACGACAGATTATAATATGAACATCTCTTGACATTAATGGAAGGCTTATTCTGGTACTTCTTGGGTATTTGCATTGTGCATTGCTGTTCAGTTTCTGTATTCTTCCTGTTTACCCAGTGAGGTAAACAACTTACACTTATTGACTATATAAAGAATGAAGTCCATATTGATTATTTAGGGTTATTTTGTCTTAGCTAATCTTAATAGAGCACTATGATTTCTTTTTTATTATTTTTGCAAATGTTTTCTTATTTCAGTGTAATGATAAGAGGGTAAAAATTTTGTGACTTGATTTTGGTTATTTTAGGACTAAATGGTTTTTGAATTCTGGAAACAGAAAAGTGGTTTACATCATATTGTCTATGATTAGACATTGTCTAATCATAATGTACTCTTCAAGTAGGATTTGACAAAAAATGTCCATGCATGTGTATTATGTTAGGTAAATAAAGTTGTCCAAGTTAGTTTTTATATATGTTAAGCACTGTATGGATCATTGTCTAATTTTTAGTTAGTCTTGGTTGGTTGGGTAGTCTACGATGGTCTGTCCAACTATCGCATCTGTCAGGCTGGCATATAGTTATCGTTGAGCATTTGATAGAAATGGGGAGCTCTTATGTGCATTTTCCCTGGTTCTAACTGTCATCATTCATCATTGCATATTGCTTTTACATATTAAGCGCTGTTCCAAATATGTGTTCTTCCTTCTGTATCTTTTGTAACTTTTCTTATTTTACTGCAATTGTTGCTTATAAATTAATTGTTTATTCTAGTTAGGTAGCTTACATGTAGTAACTATATGGAAGAATGAAGCCCATCTTGATCATTTTTAGTCATATTGTCTTAACCATTATTAATAGAACAATATAATGTTATGCTGGAGTATATATCTGTATGTTTTCTGCTCTATTGCTGTTACAAATGTTGTCTTCGTTCAGTGGCATGATAAGAAAATCATTTTAGGAATTGATTATGGTTATATTAGTATTTAATGGTTGTTAAGTCCTGAATGCAGAAAGGTTGCTCCAGTCATATTGGCTATGATTGGACATTTTTTATACATTCTGCAAGCAGGGCTTAAAAATGTGTGTATCAGGTTGGGTCGTTCATATATATCATAAATCTCTTTCCTTTTCAATAATATGAAGACTGTGATCATGTGTTATCATTCAGTTATTCTTTTTGTATGTAAGTATGATCTTCTAGAAATTGAGATGTTCTGATAGAGCTAACTGTAGTTTATTATATGCTTGATTGACAGCAAAGATATTACCTGTGGTCAAGAATCAGCATTTGCTACTTTGCACCCTATTGATTGGAAATTCTATGGCCATGGAGGTTTATATAATTATTTTATCAATCGAGTCAAGACATATATTTATCCAAATTACTTCATATGTAGCTTATTCATTTTTACATGATGTTTGTAACTTGGTTGTTCCTGTTTGTTCTGTTTAGGCTCTGCCAATTTTTCTTGATTCACTGGTCCCTGCATGGGGGGCAGTTTTGATATCTGTTACACTGATTCTAATGTTTGGAGAGGTGAGCCTGGACATACTTTTACACTTAACTATATATAGATATATCTTGCTTGTCTTCTTTGTATGCAATTAACTGCTATGCTTGCAAATTTATTTGTTTGAACTTCAGATCCTTCCTCAAGCTGTTTGTTCTCGCTATGGCCTGGCAGTTGGAGCAGCAGTGGCACCAGTTGTTCGTGTGTTGCTATTGGCATTCTTTCCAGTTGCATACCCAATCAGTAAGGTATATTATTGATATCGTGTGTTTCAAATTGCTCTTTATTGAATAGGAGAAGTTTCTCAACCTTGTGAACCATTGACCACCATTTTTGCATACAATTTGTCGATTTTATTGCATAAAAAATTGGGACAATTTGCAGTACCATCATATCTGAATGTCATTTCAAGTTCCTTAGTCACTTCATTATTGTCAGTTGTCAACTTTGTTATCATCCTGCTTATTATCATGTGCCTCATTTTGATTCTCATTGTGTTGAAGAAACAAAATTTAAAGATACAACATCATGCCCAGCTCCATTTTTCCATTCTTTGACTGGTTCAAATTTCTCTGCTGGCCAAAGTATTTTGCAATTGATTATGTGAAAGGTTTGTTTTATTGTTTCTAGTGATGCAATTTGATATTGGTGGAAAACATTAAGTGTCTTGGAGATCATGTCGCTATAGAGGCTCTATGCATTGATTTTTTTGTTATAAGTGTCCGCCTTTGTGTTCATTCATTTTGTCAAAAAGGACTGAATACAATATAAATATTGTCCTGGTTCTAAGCATTATAAGACTTGGTAACATAAAAAAAGGTTTTGACTCAACTTTCACCATAAAAGGGATTGTGGCTGATCCCTTATAAACCGACATTTTACTCCTGATCTACACAGTGTCATCTTTGTTGAACAAAAATGAAATTAAGGTTCAAAGGCCTTTGATAATGATTTATTTTTTTGTTTTAGTTTTAGTTGAGAGTCTTCGTGCATGGCTGACAACTGGAGTTGACAAAAGGATGTTGACATGGCATTTTTTGACTCTGCTTCCCAATCAGAGAGTAATGTTGATTGCATCTTGAAAGTATGAGAGAATGATGTGGCTGCTCACCACTTTATCATCATCCTTATGATAAATCCCACAATTCTGCTAGATAGAGAAGGTTTGCTGGAGCATGGCACAAATGGTTATCAGACAATTACATTCTTCACGAGTATGGAGAAGACATGCATTATTATGGTTTGCCATATGCACATGATATATTTGCAGAACCATGACTTAGTGTTAACGGAAAGTGTCGAACAACATTAGCATAAGAGGTATTGCAAGGTTCATTTGAAGCCCAAGGACGAGCTTTCTAATTGACAATGACTGGGATAAGGATAATGGCACTTGGTTCATAAAGAAGCTAATGGTGTATGCCATTGAATATGTGATTGAGAGTATTTTCAAATTGTTGAAGAGGCAACCCAAGATTGTTGCATACATCAACTTCTTTGACTTGCAGGCTGCACTATATGAAAGTAAGCATTTGGGAAAGTTTGTAATGAAGACTGGATCCTCCTAATGCTTGAAGATTGTAGAGATTGAGCAGCATTGGTGAGAAATGCAAGGCAGTTTGCGAGAGAAAAGGAAAGTAAACAAGAGCTCAGCTGCATTGGGTATTCTTCAATAAAGCCTAAGCTTTAATCCATGATGCTTGCCCAAAGGAGAGATAGTGTCATAGCTGTGCCCAACAAGCAGCATCAAACTCAATTTTAAGAATGAGAAAGTTAGAATAAAGGCATAGTGTCATAAAACCAATTTTGGTAAGTAAGCTTGTTGTCTTCATTGTCATAGTGAGCCTAGGTTACCAACTTGGAAGGACAATGAATATTGTAGCAGATGGATCTTGATTTGAATCCTCTAGATGGTGTATTGAGCATGATAAGGCAAGCTCCAAGTTTGTTGAGGTAGAAGATTCAAATTGTTATGAAACATTCTTATGTCCTGCCACTCCAAAAATCGTAAGATTGTAGATGGAGTCTTGTGCAGTCTTGCCAGTATTTTTTGAAAGTTCATAGAAAGTGGAAGGCAGGTTCATCCCAGTGATTTTAGTGTTCCAAATGATAATATAGGTGAAGACAAGCTCATCCTAGTGATTTTAGAGTTCCAAACAATTATATGAACAATTTTGCAAGAGAAGAATTTGTGCTTACTCGTTGTCAACAAAGCATTAGTTACTCTTTAGAAAATTTCAAGTATAGAAGTGTCACTAAGCGGGTGTTTTCTTTCATGAAATATTATGATTGTTAATCTAGGTTGTGATGATGGAGCTCACATAGTCTACAAGCAATGATTGGACATTGTTAAAGGTAGCAAAATGAACAAATTTTCTCTACAATTCAGCCAATTGGAGATATAATATATATTTAAAATAGAAGTGTTGCTAGTTGAAAATGCCTTCGAAAGACGAAGTGATAGTTGGTCTGGGGCACCAACTAACCATAGATGGTTTTTTTCACAAGATAGATTTATTTTGGATCAAAAAATCAAGTTTCTATCAGTTTTTGCCTCACAAGTATTGTCGACTATCATCATAATGAAGGGTAAGTGGATCTAAAATCATATCAGTATGGTGAAGTTGAAGAGGTTGTGATATTGTTTTCAGTAGGTCAAAGGAGTTGGTGAAATAAGATGCTTAAGACTTCATTATTGTATGCCATTTAATTACACATTTTTGGTATTCAAGTATGATCACATTTCAAATTTGATGAGAGAGCAATAGGTGCTATCTTTCTAAGACATACGCGATTTTAGAGATCAAACCCAAGCTTTCCAAGGTTGTGGCGATGATTATAGGGGCCAAGTCAAGTTGATCGATGGAGTGGAAAGCAACCAATGAACCTGGACACAATATTCTATTTGTAAAATGACTTTGAGTCACCATTCGAGTCAAGGGGACCTTACTTTATGCTTTCAAAGTGACCTAGTTTTAGGGTCTCAAGTGTTTCAAATGTAGTTTTAGAAGGGATTTATAACTTGTAACTACCTGTTGTGACATATTCACACATCGCCCCATTGCAAATGGGGACCCCTGCTTTTTGCCTTCTGGGGTGTGTTTTCTAGGTCTTTTAGGGTTTTGTCTGTTAGCTGCTTTTCGAGTGTCGCCAGGGGGATCACTATGATGGCGGGCTCTGCTTGAGCCGAGGTGAGTCTTTGGGGCCCCAGAATTAGGGTTTCTTTGAAAGTCTTCCTTAGGGCCTGGTTTTGATCTTGTTGCTAATTGTGTCTTGCTTGGTGAATGAGTATCATTCTTGAAGCTCCGAGTTAGGTCAAGTTCGTGAGTGATGAAGTCTGGAATGTCATCCTGATCTTCAAATGCCCTGAAATTTGGCTAAGTCTGGAATGTCCTGATCTTGAAATTTGGCTAAGTCTGGAATGTCTTGATCCTGAAATTTGACTAAGTCTGGAAAACTGAAGAATCCTCCAAAAACTAGATTTTGCAATATAACTCCTGGAGGTCCGAAACCACTCTCAAACATCCTGGAAGTATATATGGAATATAACTTAAAGTAGGAAAGATATAAGGAAGTGTCACTTATACTTAAATGTTATATTCCATAAAATGATCCTGACGGAGAGTCCAAAATGTCAAATTTCGCTCCTAACCCTTCCAAAGGGTCCAAAGCGAATTTCGCTCCTGACCCTTCCAAAGGGTCCAGAGCGAAATTCTCCATAAGACATTCTACTTTGACCAAAACCTAGAACTAATGCATTCCCAGGCTTGAATGAAGGTAAAAACGCTTGTTTGAATGAAGAAATGTGAAAATGAAGTCAGGATCGTGGCCAAGAATAGGGATTTCGCTCCTGACCCTTCGAAAGGGTCCAGAGCGAAAATCCTCCTAGACCTCATTTCTTTCCTTATTTGGCCAAATTTTGATGTCCAAGGCATGTTGAAAGAGAGAATGGGCATATTGAAACCCTTAAGGACATTTGAAAGAGTTGAGGAATGAGTGTTTTAGCCAAGGAAGGAAATTTCGCTCCTGACCCTTCCAAAGGGTCCAGGGCGAAATTCCTTACAAGCCTACTTTTTTGACCTTTCTTAGGCTTAAAACCTTGTTCCTAGGGCGAAGAGAGATGAGATTTTACCTTGCAATGAAGTTTCAAGTTGAAAGAATGATGGTTTTTAGCCTAAATTAAGAAATTCGCTCCTGACCCTTCCAAATGGTCCAGAGCGAATTTTCTCTAAACCACCTTTTTTCCCAATTTTGTGCCTAGCCTAGTGCTGACTAAGGCGAGTTTTGATGGGAGAGGTCCTTAGGAATGACTTTGACTTATCAATGATTATCAAATTTGAAGGAATTGAGCTAAAAAGTGAATTTCGCTCCTGACCCTTCCAAAGGGTCCAGAGCGAAATTCCTTGTAAATCTAGTTTTTTGACCTTGCTTAGGCTTCAATCCTTGTTCCTTGGATGAAAAATGATGAAATGTATCTTGTAGGGAAGAGTGGAATTGAAAAAATGAAGGATTTTTAGCCAAGAAGGTGAATTTCGCTCCTGACCCTTCCAAAGGGTCCAGAGCGAAATTCCTAAAATCACTTATCTTCCTTTCAAATCAAGTCAAGCTTTTGGTTTTTATGGCTTAGGGAAGGATGAAGCAAAGTTTCCTTGACCTTGGAGGTGAGTTGAATGGTAGAATTTCTCCTAAAAAGTGATTTTCGCTCCTGACCCTCATCATCTAATTGGGGAAATAGCTTTGGAGGGATTGTGAAGAAGAATCAATGGGAATTTCACAATTTTGTTCTAGTTTTATATCTTTGGCATTTGTTATTCTTATAGTTGTAAAAAATTTAGCAGTCCTATGCCAGGGTTTATAGATGAGTTGGATACCCATTTACACAAATATTGCACTTTTCCGAATTTTTTACAAGTTAAATTGAAGTGTGATCCTTATTTGAGGGATCTCTCTCTGTTATCTTTGTGCAGAACAAAATTTTAAGTTAACTTGGATGTTTTGGTTTGGGAATTTTAATAATGATTTTGGGTTTACCCTTGTTTGCTTTATTTCTTTCCTTTTGCCTTTATAATTTTGTGTTAGTTACTTTTACAGCCTAAGGTTTTCTTACCCTAGTTCTTATCAATTATAACTGGTTACAGTTTCGAGTCCCATTCATCTCCTTTGGTCATTTATGGAAATTAATGTAATTTCTTTCTTTATTTGTAGTTGTGTGATACTCCTGTTGGTGGTATGAGTCACTTGTGATTATTTTATTGTAATCCATTGCTTGAATCTTGAACCACTTGTTTGATCTTTAGGATTATGAAAAGTTGTAGTTATCAGATGAATGCCAGCTTCTATTGTGTTGGTCATTCTAATGACTCTTGACTAGAGAAATGAGAATGATGGGAACCCAACTTTATGTATTTATGACAGAGATAATATTTATAAAATATCTGTCTCTTACATTGCAGGGGAGTATGCTGATTTTCTTGTTGTGTAGTTATCTAGATAAGGCATGTTAGATTTGAAATTTTCCCAATAATTTTTTTTGCCTCAGATTTTGGAATTGTTGTAATTCATTAACAACTCAGAGTCATGTATGTACTTCTTTGGATTCTTGTGCAGCTTTTGGACTTGGCGCTCGGGAAAGATCGTATTGTTCTTTTACGCAGGGCAGAGTTGAAGACACTTGTGGATATGCATGGAAATGAGGTATGTTGTATTAAGAAGATTAGTTCTTTTGACTCAGTTTTGACATGGGCTTAAAATTTCCTGACAAAGCGAAATATATGCCTACACCATATTTATGGCTTTATGGTATGCAGTTTATCCATTCTCTTTGGTATGCTTTTTTGTGTTTTGAATATCAAACTAGAGAAGGTGCAGGAGATCATACAAAATAAATAACACATTGCTCAGGATACCAATAGTAATGAAGTCAGTTAACACACACTGCATTTATTGACCGAGACAATATAGGTTTGCATAGAACATGATGGCAGTTTGTAAAAATAACTGGCACATGTTATCAAGATTGCATTTTTGTAAGTTATTTCACATGCTGACCACTTAATGTATCTGAGAGGCTTGTCCATTGCACGGTAATCAATTCTGTCTTTGCCACATTTATATAAAATATGGAAATTAATCAAAGAGAATACATGTTAAAGTATATATCAGTGTCAAGTTCTCCCCCTCTTGCAGTTGATTTCGAACTCGAGGATTAGTAACATCAACTCTCTCATTCATTGACACTATAATTGAAGCAGCTATCATTGCAGTTCTGATGTTTCCATTACCATTATACCTGTGGGTGATGCATCTATATCTTCTAACAGTTCTCATCATCTTGATTTCATATGCTAGATTGTTAAAAATTACAAATCAAATTGTTGTTTCCATTAAACTTTTAGCTATTGCTAATGTGTCTATAACCATTTTCATCATTGCCCTTGACAGCCTATACTTGAGAACAACAAATCAAACCATGCATTGTTGTCATCAAAGTTAGAAGAGTGAATACATAGAGATTGACATAATTATGTGTCACACACTCCATTGTGTGTATGTTGTATATATTAATGTATGGGGAAGTTACTTTGGTGTTTGTAACTTACATTGTGTTAGCTACCTTATTAGGGATAATTAATGCATGCTGTCATATAATTGTCATAAGCATTAAATGCCTCCGTACATGGTAATGTAAATTATATATTATTGATTTGTAAATTATAAGGATATTCCGTAACTAATTCTCCAACTATGGATTTGTTAGTCTTAGATTGTGAGGGCAAAATGACTGAATGATTTAAGCAAATGAAATTTAAGACATTAGACAATAAGATAATTCAACACCATAAGTATGAGATTAATATACCCTAGAGAAATCCCTTGTGGGTAAAAATTAAGCTAAATATGAGTATACACTTATGTAGTGCTAAAAAATAGCTTACAACACTGATTCCACAGCCTCTTCACCTTCTACAAAGCTCCAACAAAATGTCTAACTCCCCAAGATCTACTCAAAGACTCACAAATGAGCTCGTTTGCTTGTACAATTGATAAGCACACACTTATACTACGAAGTTGGGGGGGGGGACGGGTGGTGAATCAGTATAAGACAAACTTTTACTTATTTAAAATTTAACAACAACAATAATAGCAAACACACAAGATCCACACAATTAAGAACCCATGATTTACGTGGAAACCCTTTCGAGGAAAAACCACGGATAAGCATTGCTTGGATCTAGTGTACAAATCCAACCACAACAAAAATAAAATGATCTCAAAATATTTGCAAGCACCAACACACTGGAGACACCAATCCCCGTTTACAAAATTTGCAGGCACCAACCTCTTTTGCAAAATTTCACTTTTTGGATGTTACTTTTTCAATGGATGATGAACATATTTCTCTGCACTTTCACACTTCACAAAATCTGCTTTGTATTAAATTTGCTTGCATTAAATCTGCTTTGCTATGTAGAAGAAGAAGAAGAAGAAGAAGATAATTTTAACGTCCCTAAGGCTAAATGTAGCCTATGGAACAATGTGCCAATCAAACCGACTTCTACAGATTGGTCCTCTTCCTATGCGAGTTGATGATGAGCGTCCCCAACTTTTCAATGTTCTCCTCGCTGAATAAACTATACCAAGAGCTAGCTATTAAGATATTATACTTGTCCCTGCTGTCCTTGAAGGCATCACATTCTAAAATAAAACTCTTTTATGTTTACACTTTCCTGGAAGTGCAAAAGATACACACTCTTTCTTCCCAAGCTTCTTTTGGCTTTTTCTAATACCCAGTTTCACAATAGAGTTGATGAGAGTTAGTTCTGAGTTGAGCAATAAGAATTTTAGCTCTCCATGAGATATTGGCCCCTATGTATGGTTTCTGAAGTTGATAGCACATGGGACTGAACCCATTGATATAATATTTTTTCTCTCTCCCTAGCCCTATACCCCAATTACGCTTGCAGAACTTATCTATAACGAAAGCCTTTATCTCTTTGCTATTTGTGAGGCATATATTCAAGTAGATGTTCCATTTACTCATTCATTTGATGTTTTGCTACATCCAAGACTTCTTTCTTTTACACAATGTGTCATTGAAAACACCCTTAGGCCATCTACCTTCTTCCATTTGCTCGGTTCTTTTTAAATAATTTATGAGACACACCAAAGCAATTGCTTCAATGGGATCAGCTCCAGTTTCACTTAACATGATATCATAAGGAACCGTACTTTTAATTTTTAACGATAAAACATTTTTTCACACATCTTACTTACAAACACACTTAATCTTTTTATACCCCTTTGGGCACTGAAATTAGTTACTTAAAACACATAAGTCAGCCCTATAAAATTAAATCATAATAATAAAATTCTATGAGTGGGCCCCAAATTACACTTCTTTCAAAACAATAAAATTCCATTGTTGGCTTCAATTATACCTCCACCAAAAAACAATAAAACTTTATGAGTCGGCCTCTGATTAAAGGCAATATAACAATCTCCCAAACATTGTCGTCAACAGCCTTTGTCATCAATGATAATAAAAATCATGATTTATTGGTGCTTAGCCTTTGTGCTGCACTTTTTTTTTTCTCAGGTTGGACCAAATCATCGACTTATTTTTTGTTATTCAAACCCCTCCATCACCACATCCACCCACATAATTGCTAAAAAAATGTGATTTTCTTTATTTTTTACCCCATTCCCAACTCTAATCAGATTTTTTCTAATCTGAAACCAATTTTTTCCTGATTAACTGGAAAAAACTATCTTTTGGTTTGCCAATGTATTCCCATGGACATTTTCTAGTATTGTCAAGTCCATTATTTCATCGATTCCAAATTTCTACAAGCACATTTTGATGAGATTATTCATTAGTCATACATTTTATTACTTCTTTTTCTAAACCAATTTACTCTAGTTCTACTTAGCCTCCTGATCAGTCCCGCCCATGTCAATTGCTACAACAGTGGTAACAAAAGGACATGATCACAACAACCTTGATAGATGTCACAGCTAAAAATGTTCTTAGCCGTGAATGCCTGGAGCATGCAGTATTGACATTGATTGACTTCCCTCGTACTTATTTCCATCTTTAGGATTTTCATATGTTTTGGAGCTCTCTCAGCTTTCTCCTTTTCTTTAGTAATCTATTTTTCTTTACCTTTTGTTATTGTTTTCTGGGAGTTGCACAGTGTGTCCCCAAATTCTTTTCAATAATGTACTTATGCATAATAGGTTAAGCATCTTTCTGTAATTAATTTATGATCCATTCTTTTTGGTGTTGAAACATGTTGTATCTATGAGACTTTATTAAGATATTGCCTGAACATTTTTTCTAAGACATTTGAAATTATTATTGACTATTGTACATTATACATACAGGCTGGGAAAGGAGGAGAGTTAACACGTGATGAGACAATGATAATTGGAGGGGCTTTGGAATTGACGCAAAAAACTGCATTGCATGCTATGACTCCGATTTCTAAAGCTTTTTCTCTTGATGTGAATGCACAACTTGATATGTATGTTGCAACTCTATCAGTTTGTTCTTGCAGTTGAAATAATGGCATTTGTTTATGGAATGCTATGCTTCTCCCTTTTCTTCACTAAATAAAACATTCTGCTTCAGGCATACAATGAATTTAATAATGTCGAAAGGGCATAGTCGAGTTCCCATATACTCTGGTGCTCCAACTAACATTATTGGCCTCATTTTGGTAAGTTTCTATTTTTAGTATGGCTTCAATATGTTTCTGCAAATTCATGGAGAGGTGATAAGATTTTTTCTCTAAGTAATAGTACTTCTTGACAGACAGTTTAATTTCTTTTTCAGTTCTCAAAATATTGTTAGCACTAGTATTGTGCTGCATTTATCTTACAGATTTGTTTGGGAAACTAGGTTTCTGATTATTTTTATACTCATTGAAAGACCCTATAAGTTAAATAATTATGCATCTTTCTCTGAAAACCTCAGCTATTTGTTACTGGCCATAAATGTAACAGTAAAGACCAAAAAGTGGCAGTTACTTTTTGATATTTGGGCCAGGCATTAGATTCCTTAAAAGTATAATTACTGCCGTACATGTGAGTATGGCTGGCATTTTTATTTAATCAGCCTTAGAAATTGGAATAATGAACTAATTTAAATCGACAACATTTTTATAAAATATGAGGAATGAAAGATTTCATTCGAAAGGTGCAAAGCATTTCAAAACTGAGCTAATTATGATGCAGGACTTGATATGATTATAATATAGTTTTGATGTAGTTGTGATACACAGATGCAGACCAAATAGTAACTCAACAAAAAATAATAAAACAATAAGGTAAGTGAAGAGAAGTGTCAGCAAACGAATAATAGAATGGTTCTTAGAAATTTAGAATCACTTGAAAGTAATGACTGATTTTCTTGTCAATGATATTTAATAAGTTCATGAAAGGAAACTAAATTTTGAAAAGATATGTGATAACTATAGTATCATGTGACAAATTTAAGTTATTACTAAAAAATGAGGAAAATCATGAGTTGAAATGTTTGAACTCACATGAGGACATTTGGTATAATTGTTCTTTTCTACCTCAGACCTTGCCTCTTTAACCTCTACATGCGAAGATGGCTTTTCTATGTCGATCACTATGAGAGATTGTTGATGATTCAGTAATTGGACCAACTATCTTGATTTTTGGGTGCTTGATCACATGGCTTGTGTTGTACCCAGTCGAAATCTTGATGATTGTGTTATGTGAGATTTGTTTTCTGTCTAAAATTAATCATTTATATGTCAAGTCAAAGTAAAAAATAGTCATTTCCAGTCAGATCACAAATTGTCATGTCAAAGTCCAGTTTTTCGAATAAACAAATGCTTGTAGATTGTCTGTGGTGGTAAATTCTTGAAAGATGGCAATTGGGACGTGGGACATAGATGTTTCAAAGGAATGGAATAGTAAAAGAAGAAAAATAAAAAAATCAATTGCCACTTTTGGAAAAGCTTTGTCCACTTTCTAGATTAGTGGCTAGCTTAAAGGTTGACTTCAACATAAAAAAAAAGGCAGCAGTTTTAAAAGTTTGATGCCAACATCAAGACAAATCAGAAAAAAGACAATGAATAATCCAAGTCAGCATTTGAGGATTGACTTCAACACAAGGAAATTGAGTTAAGCACACAGATATACTGAGGGGGGCGGTTGAATCAGTATATGCTAAATTTCAACTTCAAATCCAAACCATCATTAGAATCTGTAACAACCACCCCTTGGTTGCTACCAATTTTTTTTTTTTTACATTCACAAGTACCACCTTAATTAAACAAACTTCTCAATCTAGCTTAGAGATGTCAACTTCTTAATTTCTTCAATTGCCCTAGTGGCGAAAGTTCTTCACCACCACTTATGCTTGCACTCAAAGGTGGAAAGCTCTTGAGGTCATGGACCCGTTTTTTTGACCTAGACTTAAGCCTCGAAGGTTCATCCCCAATGACCCTGCCTACATATCCCTTCGAGGGAAGTCAAAGGCTTCGTAGTTCATCTAGAGTGTTAGAGGGAGTTCATTCTCGCCTCTTGTATAAGATTTTTAATCTCTCTTTAGAAAAAGACTATTTATTAAATTTGTCCAATCATAATATAGCAATAACCAATTGCCATCAAGTAACATATAAGGATACACAATTACTTAAGGGTCATATCCTTTCATAACTTCCAATTCCATAAAGAGTGATTTGAGCACACTTCCCTTAAACACATGGGACTAGCTTGTACATATCACACACATTATGACTAGCTCTGGCCTACGTCACATATACAAGGCGATTAGCTCTAGCATATGTCTCGTATCCATAGGGACTACCTTCAATATACATCACTCATAGATAGTGACTAGCTTTACTAGGTATCACATACCTAGTGACTAACATTTACCCAGTGAGGAACCATCATATCCATAACAACTAGCTACCGCTTGCCCATAGCGCATCCCAGATAAAAGAAATGTCGGTGCACTGCGCACTGCACTGTGGGTCACATTCTTCTATCCGGTCTTTTGCACCAACAAGCAAGTGGGAACAAGGTTCGATGTATCCCATACAACACTGGGTGTCTATCTGTAATGTCCCTGAATTATTTATACTTTAAATTAACCTAAATTTGGCCAAATCTATAAATAGGTAATTGGGTTTTATGGGCGTACCTTTGTATACTGTTTTCCTGTCACAAGATTAGAGAACATACATGAAATAATACTTAAAACTAAAATATGAAAATGATATCAAATCTGCTATATTAAAGATTGTTAGAATTATAATTGTTGGATATAATCATATTATTATATTTCCTAGATGAGATCAGATTATTATGTAAAGTCAGTTTGTAAGTCATTTAGTAATCAGTTCTTTCAGTCCATTAGTTGGATAGGGTGTCCAAGAAACCATCCCTCCTAGGCCCAAGGGCAGAATACCATATCCCACTTGGCTCCATGTGGCAGGTGTTAGGCATCTATCATGGAGTGGTGTACCCAGCAAGGTGTTCTATCACCGTTCCCCCTCATCACAACCAGCTCCTCTCTTAAGCCCAAGAGCAGATGCTTCATCCCTCTTGGCTCCATGTGGCAGGGGTTAGGCATCCACCATGGAGTGGCGTACTTAAGAGAAGGTCCCTCATATGCAATGAATCATTTATTGTATTTATTCAATTCATCTCATGATGATAATCAATCATATCTGACATAACTACCATATTACGATATATTACGTTAGTGCCTTGTGTTAGATTACCATCAACGTTTTCTGAATATTACTTTCGTATCAGTATTATTTATTGCCAGTGTTCTATTAATCAATTTATTATTTCTCATATAATATATTATTATATGAATTGATTGGTTTATGCAAACTGGATTTGATTATATATATATCCCTGAATTGATGTGCAGATATATCTATGTTATGTCTGAAAGTTTTATAACCTTAATGCTGTTTAAGTAATTAATATCATATTGATGTCATTCATTTGATTCAGATCACACACAATACAAATAGATTTTAATAAATTGCTGATGGTTATATTTTAATATTAAATCAGCAAACGGTCTTGTGCATACCTGTCACTGCTGCTCCTATTAGTCCCTGCTGGCAGCCTTAAGAATTCGTTGAGTGTAATCGTTGTATATCTCTTTATCTTTCTGGCCAATTCTCTTTTTTAATTCCCGTGTGTTCTCCTTCTTCCCCCCCCCGGTTTGCGGCAGTCACGTCCTCCCCTCCTTAACTGCTGCTTATCCCTTTTTGTTATCATGACTTCAGATTGTCCTTTGATTATCATTCATTTTGTTTTGGTTAATATTCTTCTATCATAGGAGAACCATATAAATGTTTATTTTTTATTTTTAAATTAGTGTATGATGGAATCAATTACCGATTAGTAATCAGTAAATATAATCATGAATTAGTAATTAGTACACAACCAGTAATTAGTAATTAGCAATTAGTAATTAGTAAATAGTAATCAGTAATCAGTACTGATAAATTATGAATGACCAAACATGAATGTACACAAAAAGGATTATGGATTAGAATTTGAGCAATTGTATTTACAATTTATGATTTATGATTTTATTTCCAATTCTTTCCACCGCTGGGGTCTGATTTTGCTTTTGTCTCTTGTGCCCTTAAATATATTAAAAAATAGGGTTAGGGAACAATTTTCACGTGTTTACTCTCCTCCAACTGCCATGACGCTTCCAATTCAACACTTTTGTACGACCCTTTTTTCCAAACTGTTGTCGCTGTATGGTTACCGCCTCCCTGTGTGCTTCATCGCCATACAAGCAAGGACGTATGGTTTTTTTCTGATTTCCGCCATGCTGAACAAAAATCGGTGCTGTCTTTTCCGTTATATGGTATAGTGTTCGCTATCTTTGTTGCCGTACGGTGATTATATACTGTCAAGTTTTTTGCTTGCAGTGACGGTGAGTCCAGTTGTTATTGTCACAGTTGATATCACTGCGGAAGTGGGAATGGATACTTTCCTTCTACTGGGACCGCCTTATCCCTCCGTTTCATCCGCACCCTTAGCTTTCTACCAATCGTGGACCCCTTAACACTCCGTCATCCTATCACTGACTGGGCTTTGTTTTTAGTACGGACAGTGCACCGAATGCCCATAGGGGAAGGTTTCGAACTCGGGACCAGACCGTCACGTCGCTAGGCGACTCCCACTTGGCGGTCGTTCCTTCTCCTTTGCACGAGATTCTACGTTAAACTCGACTTTGGCTGCCACAATTGCTGATCCGCGTGCTAGATGAATGGTATGAATGATCACGAAGTATCATGCCTCTCTTCGCCGTTGCCTTCCTTGATATGCCTCCTCTGCCTGCCTTTTAAAGGCGTCCTCCGGCTGTGAAGGATACCGCATGGAAGCGGGCTCCACCGTATGGTGGAGGTCACCGCACGAAAGCGGCCCCATCGTATGAGGTGAGACGGCTCCGCCGTGCTGTAATTACCACCGTACGAGGGTAAACTTCCACCATATGGCGGTCGCCTTTCTTTTTTTATTTTTTGCTGTACGGTAATTCCTTTTCGTCATTATTATTTTTTATTTTTTTTAAATGTGCAAAAAAATTCTAAGTACCTCTACGGGAGGATTCGGGGTCAATCAACCGCCTCTGCTCATGATATGGTTTTAATTTCGACCCATTAATGTTGTCTAGAACCTCCCGTCCATCCAGTGTCCACACTTGACTAACCCGTTCTCGGCCACCTCTCGAACTTTATATGGCCCTAACCATCTTACTTTGAATTTGCCCGGTTTAATCTCATTGTGTCCATTATATTTCAGTACCAGTTGGCCCGAGGCGAACCTCATTCTCTTTAAGTGCTTGTCATGCCACAACTTCCTCCATTGTTGGACTGCCTCCGTAGCCCACTGGGCCATCATTCTTTTCTCATCCAACTTGTTTAACACATACAGCCTCTCTCTCAAGCTCTCCATATCCCCTAGTCTGTTTTCGATTGCAATACATAGGCTGGGCACCATAAACTCGGTTGGCACAACAACTTCCTGCCTGTACATCAGTTGGAATGGAGTTTGGCCTGTGGTCACCTTGTAGGTGGTGCGATAGACCCACAAAACCGAGGGTAATTTTTCCTCCCAGTCTTCCCCCTCGACTCTGCACGCTTGTAAATCACTGTAATGAGAATCTTGTTGGTGGCCTCCGCCTACCCATTCGCTTGTGGGTAGTAAGGGCTAGACAAGGAATGAAAATTTTTGAATTCAGTAGTGAGGAGCTTGATGACATGGTTTACAAAATATCCACCCTGGTCACTGGTCAACTGTATGGGGATACCATACCGTGTAATTATCTGTTCATAAATAAACTTTGCAGTACTCAAGGTCGAGTTGTCAGGCAGGGTTTGCGCTTCTACCCATTTGGTTAAATACTCTGTGGCTACCACAATGTAGCGGCACCTCCTGGCATGACTGGCCTTGAGTGGCCCAATAAAATCCAGCCCCCAAACAGCTCAACAAATTAAGTATGTAGAGAGTTGAAAACCCCATGATAGATGAAGGGATTTTGATGTAGGATCTGGCAAAGTCCAAATATGGCAAAAGAGTGATAACAAATTTGTGAATACACTTCCAAGTGATCTTGAAGATCCTTTACAAATGACACATGGAGGGAAGGGATGAAATGAAGGATGATGATTCAGCTTCGTAACTATTCAAGTGACTATTGGGGATTCAATTTTGGGATAACTGTCAACTTTTTAACTTCCTCAGACCTGTCTATAAAAGGAATCGGTAAAACCAATAGAGGCATTTGCTGGCCGAGGAGAAAGCTTGGCAGTTAGAGGTGGATGAAAGGAGAGTCTGATAAGCATGAGAGAGAGGGCAGAAGCTGAATGGTTTTGGGAAGCTGATAGAAGAAAGAATACAGCCAGAGGAGTGGTGAGCATGTGTGAGTTTAAGAGAGGGAGAGAATGGAAAGGCCATATAAGCAGGCCTACGTGTATAGCTTGTTGTGATTTTGGATATTTGAATGAGTTAAATGAATTGTTTTGTGAGCTTGTTGTTGTATGGCTGGATGACTGGGCAGTGTGATTATACCTCCCTGTCATGATGTGTGTCAATTTTATACAAGCGTAAATACACTTTATTATGTTATTATTATATTCTGATAAATTCTAACCTTAATGATTAAACCAGGAGGATCTGAAGGTTTAGTCTCAATATGCCTCTTGAGATATGGAAAAATGGGAAGGAACATCTGCACAAGCATAATCAGGTTTTGTGACAGGACATTTAAAAATTATCAATGACAGTCCTATCACCCGTGTCTGATCTGGGGCTTGTTGGCACAGTGATGTTTATTAGAGTTTAGCTCCATTTTCTACTCTCACAAGCACAGATGTTTTGGCAGTACGAATTGGAGGATTGAACTTATAACTTATAAACAAATATGTGATGTTTAGCTAATATGATACAGTATAGTGTTTTGAATTTAAAAAATGTGACATAGCCTTCTTTCTCATTCATTTGTATTGATGATAGATGGCTTATGGTTAATGAAATGGATCCATTTTAATTTGATGTTTTTTAAGCCCATGTAAGTGTTACAAGAGCAAATGTCCTTTGAAGATCTTATGATCCCATAGCAAATACATATCTCGTTCATCTAGAGGACGATTTATAGAAAAACTTTGTCCAACAAGATAGACAAAGGCAACTTGGAAGAAATCAGAGAGAGTTCTAAATTCAATGTTTAAGTAGAATCCAAAGTGTAAGAACTAAAATGAAATCAAAACTTGAAACAAATTTTTTTAAAGTAAAGTTTTAAGGTTGAGTTGCTTGTGAAATCTGTAATATCCCCTAATAAATTCTAAGTCTAAGTCACATTAATTCTTTTATATTAGTTTCCAATTCACTAATATAAATTAATTAATTAATAATTGATTTTTGTAATATTAATTATTTTATATTAATCACCCATTTGTTAATATAAATTAATTAATTAAAGCCTAAACTATTGGATAGTTTATAATAATGGGAATTGGTTCGATTCAGTTCGGGAACTGCTTCCGGAATTGATTTAAGGAGGAAGAGATTTGGAAATAGGGGAGAAGAAAAGATTGTGATACCTGTGTGTGAGGATACACACTTAGAATTAACTTGCCTTTCGTCAGTTGTTTGACTGGCCTATTGGTCGCGTGGTTTTGGACAGAATCGTATTGGTTGAAGCAGCGTGAATATCTTAACGGGAAGATTCCTTGTGTATGATGCGGGTGTGTGTGTGTTCATACACGCAAATTTGTGAATACGACCATCGAAGGTTTGGTGGACGAGACACACAGTGTTCAGCGTAAACCATCTTTCCGAGCCTTTGTAACCCGATATCGGGTTGGTAGCGTGAGGAATGACATTGCCGCGGTGTGGTGTGGAGCTTGCAGTCATCGCGTAGAGAAGAGGATTGTTATTGCCGTGGTGTGGTGTGGAGGTGGTAGTCATGCGTGGAGGAGTTGGGAAGCACTTCCAACGAAAATTCTGTGTTTTAGGTGTGACATATACAACGGTGTTTCCAGTGTTACAAGCTCTGGGTATAATGTTTGCAACCGTGGGTGCCTTCTTCTGTCCTAACCAATGAAGAGTATATGAAGACCCTGGGGCAGCGTTCTGCAACAAGTTGGACAACCACGTGAAGTTTATAACCGGTAGTCACATCTACCTATCAGGTGCACCAAAAATTTCTCTTACCCGTTCCTTGATGGAGTATATAATAAACTGATATCAACTTCCTTGAATAAAGAATGTTCAGTTTTCCTTTTGACAAATGCTATGTTTATCAGTAAATATGAAAATAGAGTTGAGGCATTGTGTATTAAACAATTAAGGGAAGTCTCCAAATAAAATACTGTATAATGATGTTCATTTGCATTCCGATAATCCACCATTGGTTGTGTTGAAAAAAATAAGTTTCTGTTATATCTTGGTTATATAATTATCTGCAATCAGATCCTAGTTAAGGAATTTTACAGTGGTATCAGAGCTTTTGAATCCTGCCAGCTTGTAGGGTGTTTTTGAGTTGAAATTCATGAAAAATCTATGCACAGCTGAATATGCACCAGGGAAATTATAATTTTCGGAATACTAGGGCCTGACAAAACAGATATCAAAACTCTCCTTTAGCACAAAGTAGTTCTTCTATTCAGTTTGAAATTGAGGACAGCCATACTGAAACTGACGAAGAGATTATTTTTGAAACAAACAGTATGGGAGAACCTGAAAACAATAGGGATCTCATAGCAGCTCTAATTAGAAGTCAACAAGATATGCAGGACAATGTAAACAGGATGACTAATTTAATGACCCAATTTATTAATCAGCATCAAAATAATGGAAATAATCAACATCATAATGCTGGGGTAAATAATGGGGGTAGAGATGAGCATTCTGTCAATAATAATCAGCCGGAAAGAATAGGAACAGCCAAACCCTTTATGCCATCTTTCACTGTTAGGAATGTGCAACCAAAAAACAAACCGACAATTAGAGAATTACAGGATGAGATACACCATGATTGGTTATTATCAGGGGATGATTTTAGATCAACAATGACATTTAGAGAGTACTTGGATGTCAGAATGAAACATAGGCCAAGTGGACAGCAAGGGAATAACAGTGAATTACAGAGGAAAATCGGTAAGATGTCTATTCCTTACTTTGATGGGTCAGGGAAAACTCCAGCTAGGGCTTGGGTGCAAAAACTTGACACCTACTTTCAATTAAATCCTATGTTGGAAGATGAAGCAATCAAATATGCAGCATTACATCTTGATGGTGTAGCACATGAATGGTGGCACCATGGGCAAGTAACTTTGGGTCATAATCAGATTATTACATATGTTGAATTCACTGAGAAACTTATTGACAGATTTGATTCTAAATATCCTGAACTTCATCTAAAAGATTTGACCCAGCTTAAGCAATGTGGAACTGTTGAGCAATACATTTCTGAATTTGAAAAATTGGCAGTTTTAGTAACTGAAATTTCAGAAAGACACAAAATTGTTATATTCATAGATGGATTGTCTGATTCACTCAAAGGATGGGTTAAATCCTTAAATCCTCCCACTTTACAGACAACTATTAAAAGGGCAAGGGAATTAGAACCTTCTTCAAAAGGGAAAAAATTTAATAAAGGACCACCACTTAAGCAAGATAAAGACAAACAACCCTTTAACAAGGAAAATTTCCCTAATAACAGGCTAGATAAAGAAGAAAGGGAAAAACTCAGAAGGAAAAAACTATGTTTCAGCTGTAGAGAATCATGGCAGCTAGGACATAGATGTCTGGGTAAGGGAAAAATTCACTACATTGAGGTTATGTCAGATAGTGATGATGAAGAAAATGTTGATCCTAACATAGAACTTGCATCAAAAAACACAAAATCAGAGATAGTAAAACATGGTGAAGGGGTAATAGCATCTATGACAGGAACACCACATTATAATATTTTCAGAGTTAGAGGAGTTTTGAATGGGCAGTGTGTGGTTGTTATGCTTGATAGTGGTTCTACTCATAATTTTATAGATGCAGCTCTTGTAGTAAAGCGTGGTTTGCCAACTGAAAAACATGAAGGCTTTGACGTTAGAGTGGCAGGTGGAACTAATTTATCTAGTACTCATAAAGTGCCCAAATTAAGTATTACCCTAGGTAATTATACTGTTACTGATGAATTCTATGTGATTGATTTGGTTGATACTAATGTTGTTTTGGGTATACAATGGATGGAAACCTTAGATGAGTACACTCAGAGTTTCAAAAGATTGGAATTTTCTTTCAAAATTGATGATAAGAAAGTAGTTCTTTGTGGAATATCTAACGGTGGTCCCAGGATCGTTAGTGCTAAAAGAATGGAGGGTATTTTCAGACATGGAGATGTGGCATGGTCAGCACAATGTTTAATCTCTAACAAGGTACCAGGATTTGAATCTAAATCTTATCAAGAAGATTTGTTAAAAGTATTAGATTCACATCATGTGGTTTTCAGTGATATTCCTCTAGGGGTCCCACTGGATAGAGGATTTGAACACACCATTGAGTTAGAAGAAGGTGCCAAACTAGTTATCACAACTCCTTATAGACATCCTAAAACATTCAAGGATGAAATAGAAAAGGCAATTAAAGAATTGTTGGATATGGGGCATATCAGGCCTAGTTCTAGCCCTTTTGCATCATCAGTAGTATTGGTCAAAAAGAAGGATGGAACTCTTCGTATGTGTATTGATTACCGGGCTCTTAATAAGAAGACAATCAAAAACAGGTATCCAATTCCTCGTATTGATGAGTTGTTAGATGAATTACATGGTGCTGTTTATTTTTCTAAAATCGATTTGAGGTCAGGATTTCATCAGATTAAGTTAAGAGGTCAAGATATTCATAAAACGACTTTTCGTTGTCATTATGGTCATTATGAATTCTTGGTTATGCCGTTTGGTTTAACAAATGCTCCGGCAACATTTCAGTCTTGTATGAATCATATCTTTAGCAAACAGTTGAGGAAATTTTTGCTAGTTCTCTTTGATGATATATTGATTTACAGTAAAACTTGGGAAGATAACTTAAAATACATTGATATAGTTATTGGTATTATGGAATCTCAATCATTTTATGCAAAGGCTTCTAAATGTGAATTTGGAATGACAAAATTTTTGTATTTAGGGCATATGATCAGTGCTACAGGTGTACAGGTTCATCAAGAAAAGATAAGAGCCATTTTGGATTGGCCACCGCCATGAAATCTTACCGAGTTAAGAGGATTCTTTGGTTTATGCAGTTATTACAGGGGATTTGTCAGAGGCTTTTCACAGCTTGGGGCACCGTTGACAGATCTTACCAAAAAGGGGGCATTCCGATGGATTGAAGAGGCACAATTGGTTTTTGAGAAACTTAAAGAGGTAATGAGTTCTTGCCCAATACATGCACTCCCTGATTTTAATCAACCTTTTGTTTTGGAATGTGATGCTTCCGGGGAGGGAATAGGAGCAGTTTTAATGCAAAATAAACATCCTATAGCTTATGAAAGCAGGAAACTTAGTAACCTTGAGAGATTATATTCCATTTATGATAAGGAAATGTTGGCAATCATGCATGCAGTAACAAAATTTAGACAATATTTGGTTGGTGGCAAATTTGTATTAAGACCTGACCATAACGATTTGAGATATTTCTTGGGACAAAAAGATTTAAATAACAGATAGCAGAAATGGGTTAGTAAGATCCAAGCTTATGATTTTGAAATTGAATATGTGAAAGGTAAAAACAATGTTGTTGCAGATGCCTTGTCTAGGAAGCCTGAAATAAATGCATTATTTGTAGTAACAGCGGATTGGAAATATCTATTGCTGATTGAATACTCTAAGGATTCTTTTGCATGTGATTTGCTAGATGGAAATGTGTAGGATGACAAATATAAAGTTGTAAATGATGTTATCTATTACAAGGACATAATTTACTTGGTTCCCGATTCAAAGCTGAAAGAGAAAATCCTCCAATCAGTGCATGATGTTCCTTTAGCAGGGCATCCCGGATACTTTAAAACTTACCGACAGATAAGAGAAAGATTTACATGGAAAGGATTAAAAAATGATATTCTTCGTTATGTCAAGGAATGCACCACTTGCCAGCAAAATAAAGCAGAGCACACCTACCCTGCAGGTTTATTACAGCCACTGCCAATACCTGAACAGAAATGGGAAAGTATATCTATGGATTTCATTACAGGTTTACCAAGGTCCCAAGGTAAGGATTGTATTTTTTGTTGTGGTTGATAGATTAACTAAATTTGCACACTTCTTTTCTATCACTACCGGATTTACAGCTGTTCAGATCGCAGACCTATTTTTTAGAGACATATTCCGTTTACATGGATTACCGAAGAATATAATCAGTGATAGAGACAGCAGATTTTTGAGTATATTTTGGGAAGAACTTTTCAGATTGACAGGTACCAAACTGAATCACAGTACTAGTTATCATCCACAAACTGACGGCCAAACGGAAATAGTAAACAAGTGGATAGAAGGTTACCTTCGTAACTATGTAGCAGGACATCAGAAAGCTTGGGTTCGTTGGTTGTATTTGGGTGAATATTGCTATAATACCACATTTCATATGTCAATTGGTATGACTCCTTTCAGGGCATTATATGGATATGATGCACTCTCCTTCCTTAATCTTGCTTTTGATCAGAGTAATGTCCCAAAATCTCGTGATTTGCTTTAGGATTGCCAGGATATTTTGAAAGCACTTAAGGAGAATTTGCAATGTGCACAGAATCAATAGAAAATTTATGTTGATAAAAAGCGAGTCGAGCGACATTTTGAAGTGGGTGACTTGGTATTTCTAAGGTTACAGCCCTACCGGCAATCATCTCTTAAGCGTAGTGGTGCTGAAAAATTAAAGCCTCGGTTTTATGGACCGTATCCGGTTGTTCGGAAAGTTGGCATAGTAGCTTATGAACTTGATTTACCAGCAGCTAGTAAGATACACAATGTGTTCCATGTATCTTGTCTCAAAAAGGCTTTGGGACAGCAAATGACCGTGTCAGAGGAATTACCCCCCATGAATGATGAAGGGAAATTGGAAATTATTCCTGAAGTGATTTTAGAGTCCCGAGACAGGCAATTGCGGAACAAGTCTATCCAAGAATATCTAATTAAATGGAAGAATTTGCCCTTAGATGATGCTACATGGGAAAATGAGCATATCCTCCAGCATTCTAACTTAGTTGCTTGTGGGCAAGCAACAAGAGGCAGGGGAGTCTATAATATCCCCTAATAAATTCTAAGTCTAAGTCACATTAATTCTTTTATATTAGTTTCCAATTCACTAATATAAGTTAATTAATTAATAATTGATTTTTGTAATATTAATTATTTTATTTTAATCACCCATTTGTTAATATAAATTAATTAATTAAAGCCTAAACTATTGGATAGTTTATAATAATGGGAATTGGTTCGATTCGGTTCGAGAATTGCTTCCGGAATTGATTTAAGGAGGAAGAGATTTGGAAATAGGGGAGAAGAAAAGATTGTGATACGTGCGTGTGAGGATACACACTTAGAATTAACTTGCCTTTCATTAGTTGTTTGACTGGCCTATTGGTCGCGTGGTTCTGGACAGAATCGTATTGGTTGAAGCAGCGTGAATATCTTAATGGGAAGATTCCTTGTGTATGATGCAGGTGTGTGTGTGTTCATACATGCAAATCTGTGAATACGACCGTCGAAGGTTTGGTGGATGAGACACACGGTGTTCAGCGTAAACCATCTTTCTGAGCCTCTGTAACCCGATATCGGGTTGGTAGCGTGAGGAGTGACATTGCCGCGGTGTGGTGTGGAGCTTGCAGTCATCGCGTAGAGAAGAGGATTGTTATTGCCGTGGTGTGGTGTGGTGGTAGTCATGCGTGGAGGAGTTGTGAAGCACTTCCAACGAAAATTCTGTGTTTCAGGCGTGACGTATACAACGGTGTTTCCAATGTTACAAGCTCTGGGTATAATGTTTGCAACCGTGGGTGCCTTCTTCTGTCCTAACCAATGAAGAGTATATGAAGACCCTGGGGCAGCGTTCTGCGACAAGTTGGTCAACTACGTGAAGTTTATAACCCGTAGTCACAGCTACCTATCAGGTGCACCAAGAATTTCTCTTACCCGTTCCTTGATGGAGTATATAATAAACTGATATCAACTTCCTTGAATAAAGAATGTTCAGTTTTCCTTTTGGCAAATGCTATGTTTATCAGTAAATACGAAAATAGAGTTGAGACACTGTGCATTAAACAATTAAGGGAAGTGTCCAAATAAAATACTGTATAATGATGTTCATTTGCATTCCGATAATCCACCATTGGTTGTGTTGAAAAAAATCAGTTTCTGTTATATCCTGGTTATATAATTATCTGCAATCAGATCCTAGTTAGGTGCACCAAGAATTTCTCTTACCCGTTCCTTGATGGAGTACATAATAAACTGATATCAACTTCCTTGAATAAAGAATGTTCAGTTTTCCTTTTGGCAAATGCTATGTTTATCAGTAAATATGAAAATAGAGTTGAGACACTGTGCATTAAACAATTAAGGGAAGTCTCCAAATAAAATACTGTATAATGATGTTCATTTGCATTCCGATAATCCACCATTGGTTGTGTTGAAAAAAATCAGTTTCTGTTATATCCTGGTTATATAATTATCTGCAATCAGATCCTAGTTAGGTGCACCAAGAATTTCTCTTACCCGTTCCTTGATGGAGTACATAATAAACTGATATCAACTTCCTTGAATAAAGAATGTTCAGTTCTCCTTTTGGCAAATGCTATGTTTATCAGTAAATATGAAAATAGAGTTGAGACACTGTGCATTAAACAATTAAGGGAAGTCTCCAAATAAAATACTGTATGATGATGTTCATTTGCATTCCGATAATCCACCATTGGTTGTGTTGAAAAAAATCAGTTTCTGTTATATCCTGGTTATCTAATTATCTGCAATCAGATCCTAGTTAAGGAATTTTACAAAATCATAAAAAATAAGATATATTTAAAACTTTTTTCTCAATTGAGTGCATTTTTAATATAGTGAATACATTTGTATTTTCCTTTGGTCTTTCCATTATATATCATCATAGGCCATCCCAAATATCTTACATTGAAGGTTAACCTTTTAACTACATATCTCATGATTGAAGCAAAGACATCTTGAAACCTTGTCTGTGAACTATGGGGAGTGTGTAGATTCATCACAACCACCAACATAAGACACAATGAAATATATCAGCATTCTCATTAGCTAGGCAATGTAAACCACCATTTACTTCTATAAAATGATATTGGATTTTTTCCTTTCCTTAAATTAGCTATAAGTGATGTGACCTGTTATAGTGACATGATCTCTGTTGCCAGTGCTTTTAAGGACCCTGCTCCATTTTAACTAACAAAGAAGTATGAGTTGATGATAACTTAACTAAGAAGTATGAATTGATGATTCATTTAAATAATCTCATTTTTCTTGTCATCAAATCCTTACAGGTGAAAAACTTGCTCACTATTCGCCCTGAAGATGATACATACATAAAAGATGTGACCATTCGGAAAATTCCCAGGTGAATTGTTGTTAAATGGTTCTTGTTGAGCTCTACTTGTCTGGAAATTTTGAATTTCTCCGCATCAATGATTTGTCTTTGTCAGATTTGAATATGTTCTGTGATAACTTTGTGTTTACCAGTATTCGAGTGTAGATCATCTGGAATGGTTTTGCAGTCCATATGCCAGACTTCTGACATGTAAATGACGCTATTAAGTTATTAACCATAGATTGATGCAACTTTTAGTCATCTTGCACTGAGTAGTCTAATTCCAAACAACTGGTCTTCTTATTTCACTCTAGATACTAATTTTACCTCTAAAAGCTGCCCGTTGCTCAAATGATTTAGCAGTGTTAAATATTTTAGTGGAGTTTATGCAGGGGCACACAGTGATGTGTCCCCACAGATTTTCTCTCTGTCCTGAGCATGTCATGTTTCAGGGATGCCAAGACATGTCAGAAATGTCCCTGAGCTGTCCCTGATATACCCTACCTGTCCAGAAACTTTATGGAAACAGCACTCAGCTGTCTGGGGACATCAATGATTTCCTTTAACCATCCCTGGACACCAGTCACAGTTTAAAAAAAATCAGAATTTAAAAACCATTTTAAATGGAAGCAAATGTTCATTGGAAAACATTTGTGTTTTCTTCGATGAATTCATCAGTTGGAAGGAAGACCCACTGTATATTCAAAGATAAATAATATTGGAATACGAAAAAGGACCAAGCCTGCAAATTTGCAATGATGCTAATCAAGGAAGATACAAATCTGCAATAGGGAACATTGCAAAAGCCCATAATGAAAATAAATGTTTTGAAAGGCAGAACAACAAAACTTTAAAGATTTAGGAGATTCAAGGTCTCACATAACTGGATTCTATCCCAAACAAACAAAAACTCGACATGAATCAAGTAGATCTAATAATTGGCTCCCATTTGTGCAGAAGCCTGCACATCCTAATACATTTTATGTGCAGGAGGATTAATTTTGACACATGAAAATAAAGATGATGGAAATAATGTTGTGGGAGCTAATTTCAAGATTCTGATTTTGGTGCAGGCAAAAGATGGGGCATAGTAGCAATAGATCTAGTTACTATATTGTTTTCAATATTTCCTACATTTTTCTGTTGTATCCTTTCGGCCTTTTGTTGTGTATGCACATTGACAGTGAAAACTCAAATGAAAACATTGAACTTTTAAAAAATTGTATGTTAAACTCTCATATGAATTCTCAATTCAGTTCTCATGTTATTTTATTTGGTTATAACTTATAAGTATATAATGAATATGTGAATGTCTTATCACATGGATAATTCAAATTTACTATATTTTAAACTTTCCCCATGTTTTAAATTTCCATCCTTTGCTGTCCTCCCAAAAAAGGGCCTCCTATCCCCAAAATGTGTCCCTGCGTTCCTGCCATCCCTGTCCTGCAAACAGTGGAACATGGAGTCTATATCTACATGGCCAGATCATCACATCTGTTTTGGGGGCCCTAACCAAGTTATGTATTCGACGTTGTGGTGATGCTGAAATCCTCTCCTCTTGGCTAGTGTTGCTGAAGTCCCACTGGCTATGCTAAAGCTTGAATTGTTTATGTGTTATGCTGGCTTCTAAATTCCATCCAGCTATATTTAGTTTTAAAAGGAGGTCGTGCTTAAAGGAAATTTGCCATTTGTATATCAGCCTACTGTTTCAATCCTGATTAAAATTTTATGTACACCTTATTGTAGCATGAATAAGCTAGAGGAGAAAAAGAAAAATTAAGACCCTTTATGTAACAAATCAATGAATCATAAAAGCATTAGTCAGCTTAGAAGTGCCGTAATTTTGAGGTATGCTTCTAGTTGGTACTGTTTAATGCATTTTCTTCTCCTGATGGTTGAAGGTTTTCAGTTGGTTCTGAATCCAATATTTGTGAATGACATTCCATAGAACTATTTGTGTTTATGTTTTGGTTAAGTTTTCATGAATGTTATAGGTGATTTGGAATAATGGTATTTGATTAATTTCTATTGAATACTGTTTCAGAGTTCGAGATCATATGCCTCTTTACGATATTCTCAATGAGTTTCAGAAAGGTCATAGCCACATAGCTGTTGTTGTGAAATACAGCAAGGAAAGAAAGGAGACTCTTAACAGAAATAAAATTATGAAGGGTTTGGCAGATAGGAGACTGAGAAACAAGAGGCATAATAGACGATCTGTTACTGGTAAAGGAATTTAACTTGACTTTTTGAATTGTAATATTTAATACTGCCTGATTTGGACAGCAAGTTTACATGCGGTGCCATGTAAAGGCATAAGGTTGTATTGTATTCTTGGTTCATACTCAGTTGCTGATCAAATGGGTTCTACATTACTCATATTTTATTTCTAAATCATTCATATCCGTTTGTGATATCATGAGATTTTCTTCCTGTAAATAGCTGCTAATTACCATGCTACATTTTACTATTGCAAAACTCTTTTATGATCAAACCAAGAAAACATTTGAGTAAAATATTAAACAAATGGTTCACATACCATTAAACATCATAAATGTGAAATAAAGAAAATAAATTTATCTGTTGTAAAGTCGAGGAACTTAAAGGATTATGGTTAGCTCTGCGTGTAGCATGGAGGAGAATGACTATACATGAACTTTGAAAGTTAATTAAAGAAAAAATAAATTCATCCACTGGCCTGCATGCTTTTTGGATCTTTTGGGTGTCAAATGGACAAATTATGCCCTTATTTTTTGAATTGTAAAGGAATTTAACTTGACTTTTTGACTTGCAATATTTAATACTGCCTGATTTGGACAGCAAGTTTCCATGTGGTGCCATGTAAAGGCATAAGGTTGTATTGTATTCTTGGTTCATACTCAGTTGCTGATTAAATGGGTTCTACATTACTCATATTTTATTTCTAAATCATTCATATCCGGTTGTGATATCATGAGATTTTCTTCCTGTAAATAGCTGCTATTTACCATGCTACATTTTACTATCGTAAAACTCTTTTATGATCAAACCAAGAAAACATTTGAGTAAAATATTAAACAAATGGTTCACATACCATTAAATATCATAAATGTGAAATAAAGAAAATAAATTTATCTGTTGTAAAGTCGAGGAACTTAAAGGATTATGGATAGCTCTGCGTGTAGCATGGAGGATAATGACTATACATGAACTTTGAAAGTTAATTAAAGAAAAAATAAATTCATCCACTGGCCTGCATGCCTTTTGGATCTTTTGGGTGTCAAATGGACAAATTATGCCCTTATTTTTTATGGGTGTACGGAAGCAAGTGCCACATGCTCTGCTTTGAATTTCAAGTCATTTGGACCTCATTTGTCTTAGTTATCATGAAAATATGTGTAATGTCCCCTTCCTAATTTGCCATAGAATTTGCCCTAAAACCACACTTGCAACAAATTAGGGTTAGGCTTACATCATATCAAATAAATATTTCTTAAATAATGCAATCCTGAATTTGAATCCTGCAATCACAACATGCAAATATACATATATATATACTTAATGGTAAGGGTTAGGCAAATCAAATCATAATCATAGATTTCTAAGCACATTAGAGTTTGGAGGAAGAGACATGATGGGTCCGCTCGAAGCCATTTCTACACCAAGCCTAAGGGGATGTCAACCACAACCCTCTTGCTTGCTTGGCGGCTTGTACCTGCTTTCCCCATTCATGTCTCATCTTCCTGAAGACACATGACCTCTTGCAGGATTGGGGGAAGGTTGTAAGGGGGTTGCTTGACTCTGTAAGTGCCCTCTTTGTCCTAGGCCGCAATTGTCCTACTAGGACGACCTCCTAACCATCCCGCTTGCCACCCATCTCTTTTTCCTCAGGCCTTCTCCCACAAGAGGGATTTCAGAAATTATCCATCCTATATTCTTTCATAGGAATATATACTTAAATGCTACTGATTAAGCAAAGCATCACGTATAGCAGATGTATATATGTAATAAATTGACAAATGTATATAAACATTATTTATACCCAAGAATATAGGGAGATAACGATAATCTGATGGAGTTAGAGGACTGTTGCTATCTAGTTCAGTCTGAAGTCCCTTCCCAGGGCTGTGTACCAATCTGCTGTTTTGCAATCTTCCTCTTGTTCGATCTGGTGCTATTGTCTGATTTTATAATGCTGCTGCTATGAATTATTATTTATTGATGCTTCCCTGATGATGTATTTTTATCAATGCTTGATGTTTCTCCCCTCTGTTTTTGGATTCCTTCATTTGTAATTTTTATATATACAAATCTTTACATCAAAGAGTCATACCCTTTGAGCATTGATGTGACATATCTTCTTATTGCATTCCTTTACTTAAATTAAACTGCACCTTATAAAGAAGCATTACTAATTATAATTAAATTGCAGCTATTGAAAAATACACTAAAATTGCATCATTTGGTGACAATAATAAAATTGCTCCCAGTAAGACTACACCTCCTCTTAATAGTCAAAGACTCGATTACAGTCACTGCATAGCACTCTTTCCAATGAAGTCAAATGTTGCATTACAGTTGCTGCCTATAATTATCTCTATCGCTGTTTCTTTAAACGTGATTGCTGCCTACATTAGACTCATCAATAATAGTTATTGTGTATTCATAAGACTTGCACACTATTATTGTGGGCAATTAATATCTATTTGTATCAACATTAATCTTCATTAGTTATCTTGCATAGTAAGAAAGGGGGTTGGCCATGTTGATTTTGTAACTAGGTCAGGAAACTAAATAGGATTCAGATTGCCTTAAAGGCATCATCCGAATCCTTCTAGGGCTGGGTCCTATCTCTATGTGCATAAGGCTGGCCCCTTTATCTCCTACACGCCAAACATAAAAGAAACTCATGCTTCCATTATAGGGCTGACCCTATATTGAAATGTACGAAGTTAAGCCTACACTCCAAACGTGTGGACCTATCCACATCATTGTTATATGCAAAATGGTTTTAGCGCCCAAGGTTAAATGGGCCGACTTAGAGATAAGTAAAAAGATGAACCCCATATATATACCAGCCACTTGCAAGGCTTAAAGACATATTCACATTCATGCGGATTTGAGAGGTGCGAAATATCTCTGCTCCTTATAGTGCGAATTCTTCCTCCAAAGGTCAGCAAGGAATGTGCTGCGAAACACTTCTGTTGGTGATGCGAAATACTACAGTCTGCTGCAAAGAATAGCGAACAAGCTGAAGCCCTTGAATCACACACAAATCGGCGGTTATGAGATAAGTTTGGTTTCAGCTGATAATTGTGCCCTAGCTGGATTGTTATTATACTTACAATTCAATATAACATAATCAGATCTGAGGATCTGTTGTTGCTGGGTTTTTCCTCCTAGAGGCAGGTTTTCCCAGGGTATTTGTGTCTTTGTGTTCATTTTTGCTTATCTCTATTTATCAGCAAACAATCTAATTAGGAGCTAATTCTGATTTCTGGGTTCTTATATTAATCTGAAAGGCTAATTTCAACAGGCCATGACAGGAGTAATTTGTTTTTTCTTTAGATTATTAAATGCAATGCTTTTCTTCTTAAAACATCCAATAAACTGTCTTATTTTAATGATAATCTTTGGCTTCCTACAGAAAATTGTGAAGTCTTATCTTCTCTATGGTGGACATGACAATACAATAGAAGATCTTTTTCCCTTTCGAGGGTTGAAATGAATGCATTTTGATCAGAATTCTTGTCAGCATCTGAGAATATGTCACCATGTTATGGTGAAATTTCAAGTCATTTTGACTTTATATGACCGATTTACTGCATATGATCTGTTGGTCTGGGCTATTCTTCAGTTTGTTTGGAGAGAATGACGGACATTTGTGTTGAGTTTTTCTCAACCTGCAGCTAGTAGTAATCCATTGAAAAACAGCAACAGTAGGAAAATATAACTTCAAACCACTCATACAGAGATGCAAACATCATATTGCATCCAAGAATGAACGTATCATCTAAAACTGAATCATAGTCTATATGAAAAGCTAAGTTATAGAGTGTGTGTATTGTTAGATATATGAATACAGAAATAAGTAGACATACATGTACACATGCTTATGTACTTAAGTTCTGAATATTTATGTATATATATGTATCCTTACATCTTAGGACTCACATTGTTTTGCAACAATAGCCTGTTCATTATTATCTCATAAATTTGATAGATTAATTGTGTTTGTTATACCTCGAGTCAAAGTTATTCTTGTAGAAACATTTTTTATCCGCAACTTCGGTCACAAAAATCACTATTGCTCTAGTGAATCCTTTTTTATTTAAAAACGTTACATGAGAAATTGCTGTTTTCAAAATTTAAGGTGCAACTTAATCATCATTTTCAACAATACTGTGTGAGGAACTTACGAAGCACTTCCTATTGAGTCTACCATGCCAATATTGCCTTTTCTTCCATAATGTATATAATCTTTCCATGATATTGAATTGATAGGCCACATATATTGTTCTTCCATCATTAGGTCATCTCCAATGTGAACAATGCTGTGCAACTTCAATTTTGTTTTTTATACCATACATATTAATACTTTTACTGGCTCTTATTGCAAATTTGCAATATTTAATGCCTGTCAGTCACTTTGGAATTGAGGCAGTTTTATGAGTATGTTATTTGATTTTTGAATCTCTTTCCTTATCCATATTTCCTAAAACAAATCTCACTGTAATTGCTGGTATATTGAAGTAGATGTGAAATGGTTCATTGTAGTTATGGAATATCTCAGTTGGAAACAGATGTTTTTGTCTTAATAGTTTCATTTTACTTCCTTACGTTTCAAAATTTTCCATGCTTCAATATTTTATGAATTTGGGTAAAAGTAGTGTTGTTTATTCAGAGGAAGCCATGAATGTTTTCATAACAACTTTCTAGTGTCGTACAGTGAAGTCCCAAAAAGAATAGTTAGTCTTGGTGTTAAATCTTTTCCCCTCGTTGCAAAGGAATTTCTTTCATTTAATGAGCTTGATTGATTTTGCAGGTCACCATGATTCAAAGACCACTATTATAGATATTTCTGATGGTGTTAGACAGGAGGTGTTGATAAGCAATGCTCAAGGATTAAGAATGGAAGGAGATGCACAAGGAGGGGAGCAGATTCCCATTACCCCTAGATCCAAGAAGCGGGACAGAATTGGCTCTGAAGATATTCTAGATATTAGTTCAGATTCACTTCCAAGCTTCCGTGATGATGAGGAAGTTGTGGGTATTATAACAATGGAAGATGTGATTGAAGAACTTCTACAGGTTACCTTAGACTATTTGATTTTGATTTGTTATTTTCTATATTTGGAGGATAGAGGGAATCAAGAATTCAGTACAAATTGGATGTCAGTAATCATTATAACATTCATATTCTCCAATTAGCTTATTTATAGTCTCTTGCATCACATTTTTTTATCTCACCTTACTTGTTTAGAATTGCAATAGATACTCAATCTAGTGGGCAAATGACTTCCTTTGAGCTCAATTTTTTTAGGTCTTGCAGAAGAAAACATTGTCTGAATCATAGTTGGCAGATGAAAGAACCCCATTCGATCCATAAACTAATCAATCCAAGTGTAATATTAAAATAGTCAAGAATAATATTGTCGCTGCCCGAGGAGAAAGGAACTAGTTCAATCTAAGGTTAATTAATTAATTAAGGACATTATTAATCATCAAGGAGGAGACCGATTAAGTGAAAGGATATGAACAATTCAGGTTTTTTGCAAACAGATGTGGCTGTGAGAGATACAACTCCTCACATCAGGTCCATTGATGGATATAAAAAGGGGATCGTGGATTCATAGGGAGGCAGGTAGTTTGGTTTTTTATATATTCATTCCAGATTTGGAGGGCACAAGAAGAGCCATTAAGCAGCCGAGAAAGAGGTGGTATTTATCCACCCCATTTGCAAGGCTAAGATGCACAAGCATAAAGACATTATTCAGGTAGAGTGTCAAGGAGACGTTGCATGAGTATAAGGTTATTATTCAGGGAAGGCGATCAGACGGAGGCAGTTGTCTTTTACATATATGAGCGCATGATCATAAAGATATAACTCTGAAACAGCGATTACATATATAGCAAACCCACTTGTTCATACACAAATATTTATTTCTGCAACCTGTCCCATCTACTCCATGATATTTGCATTAAG
Source organism: Cryptomeria japonica (assembly GCF_030272615.1). Classification (NCBI taxonomy): domain Eukaryota; kingdom Viridiplantae; phylum Streptophyta; class Pinopsida; order Cupressales; family Cupressaceae; genus Cryptomeria; species Cryptomeria japonica. The sequence goes on along the minus strand of NC_081410.1, from coordinate 8,364,699 downwards.
AGAGGACCGGTTTGTGGACAATTGAAGATACATCAGATTAGATATTTTTGACAGACTTTCATCCTCGAATCAGTGATCATATCAGATTTCTTTATTTGGAACAGAATTTCAGAATTCATAATAGACTTGGTACTTTCAGCTATAAGGATATTTGGCATCATTATTGATTAATTCCACATCCTCTTATTAGTATACAAGTTGTTTGTTAAGTAAGCCTCTTGTTAATAAATCTAAAGTAGAATTGACATAACAAATATATACAATTCTTTAGGAAAGATTAGTTCCTTGCAATATTGGGCATTTAATCTTTAAGATAGAAGGCAAAATTTAAGTGGCTCTACAAGGGCCATTACAGTAGACTCTGACTTGGAAAAATACTCTGCAACTTTAAAAATTGCTTAAATTTCTTTAGGAACACATTTTTTTTGCAAAAAATCAATGATAAAATGAATCCAATGAGTCTATAAACGAGTAAAAAAGTGTTTTCTATTAAATTTGATTAATTTGAATACAAAATCACATCATGATGCAGAATCTTGATGGCTGATACAATAGATAGATGACAACTATTATGAATTTATTATGTTTGCTTTTGAAAATTATCGTCATAATTCACAGATTACATATTAAAAAGTACAACATTTTACATCTTCCTCTTCCCTAGTCTAGTGACAACTGGTCAAGAAATAATACACTCTAATATACCTATGGACTGAAGATGGTTGCATCTTGATGGATGTTTTGGAAATTATTTAAAGAATCATAGGGTTACCAAACAAATTGACAAAAACTAATGTCAATTAAGCTATTTGAGTCTGACTAATACATGTTGGTTTCAAAGCTTAAAACTTAAAAGTTGTATTCAACAAATTCAAACATGTCTTGCAGTGCACAGGCCTTTAAAAGTGCATGTTTTCTTAGTTCTAAAACTCTCAAAGGAAAAATAACCTTTCCACTTTGGGTATATTATAATTTTTACGTCCGTTTTGATTGTCACTTTGGATTATTTCATCTACAATACATAATTTTGTTACTGATATAAGTCATACAGAATTATATATAGATATATGATTCAGTTATGGGTATGGATGCACATACAAGTACGACAATTTTTTTTCCTTGGCTATGGGTATGCGTATATATATATATATATAGAAAATAAAAATTAATAAACAGAACAATACCATTATCACAATATAGGAATACGATATTAATAATATTATTTATATTTATATAAATTTATAAAAAAAAACTTTAAAATTAATAAATAGAACCATAATCTTCATTGATATAGGAAAATTATTTGTGAATGCCATTCAAATGTGCTTTTGCTAATAATCTTCGTCAGTCTAGAGAGCACTGAAACGGTAATAAAAGACGAGAAGTAGAAAGTAGAATGCAAGATATATGTAAAGATAGGACTTTGGTAATTAGATTTATTGCAAAAATATTAAATTTACAAGTTCAACAACCAAAGAGAGCCAAACTCAAATTCACAATTAAAGTATCAAACAAGGCAAAAATTGAGTTTCGCAATATTTCAAGAAAATATTTGAATCTTAGCATTATTAAAATAATATTGTAATATTTAGTTTATAAATGTTAATTAAGTCATTAGGATAGACTTTAGGAATATTTTTTTATTTTTTTAGTTAAGTGCTTATCCTTTGTTTTCTTAATTCTCGATCTTATCCTTATTGAATAGATCTTTGTAACTGTTATTTAATGAGACTTTTGCTCCTTAGTAAATATTGAATATCTTGGTAATCATTATGTGTTTTTAATTTTCGTAATATGGTATCAAAGCCCAGGTGACACTTCAGGATTGCTGAATGTGTGAAATCTATAGTTTGCTACCAGTAGTGACAACTCATGCTTGTGAAGCAAAATCTATCAAAACGACGACGTAGGTATTTGAAAGGATTTGTGCAATAGTTTTAGGGAGATTTTAAAAAAAAGTATTTGTGATTTTTTCAATTAAAAATTTGTGAATTTTTTCAATGCAAATCATGGATTTTTTTAAGCAAAAATTTGTGCCCAATTTTGTGAAACTGCATGCATTGTTTGTTTGAAGAATCACACCTCATTTCTTGTACAGTTTTGATGATTTTTTCTATAAAAATTGAGGGTTTTATTTACAAATTGTGTCAGTTGGGTGTCTAAAACTACATCGCAAAAGGTTTGTACCTATTTTTGGTGAGTTTTAAAAAAATATATGGGCTTCTCTACTCTTTCAAGGTGCATGACATTTTTTACAGATATTTTTTGATGATTTTAATAAAATCGTGGCATTATTTTTTACATATTTGGTGATTTTTTCCAACAAAATCATGGTTATTTCTTAGTGGCTATCCTTAGGTGGCTACTTTTTGATGATTTTTTGACAAAAGTTTTGGTATAGTAGGACGGCTAGGGTTTTAGCAAAAAATTATACAATTTTTATTGCAGCTTTTTGGCAATTTTTTGCTAAAATTTAAGTTGCAGGGTTTGCCGGGTTCAGGGCCTGGTGCTGGTTCAGTCCAGTTCGGGTTTGGTTCCTGGTCCAGTTCGCCTTTGGGTTTGGCCAAGGTTCATGCCCTGACAAGTTGGTTCATCCAGGGCAAACCCAGGGTGAACCTGGACGTCTGGGAGCCCAAATTTATGTTTTATTCTGTAAAATTTTATAAAATTTATAGCAATGAGGGTTTCTTTTTTGAAGAGATATGTGTTTCAGATTTGCAGATTTGTGTGATTGTTTTGCAAGTTATCATGCAGGTTTAAAACTTAAAATTATTAAGAATAGCAACAAACAATTGATAGATTTATTCAAATTTTGTTTATGTTTGAAGCAAGATAAAATAGAGCAGCAAACAATTGAGTTCTGACCTCTTACCTGTTAACCTTATACAATGTATTGGAGCAATGCTCAATCACAACAGTAGAATACCCATGCATTAGCTCATTCTGATTTACAATCTTCGGGTTATGATCAGCAACAAAAATAGTCAGTTTCAAGGGCTCACTTATGATTTACACACTTAAGCAATTGGACTCATTGAATACAAAAATCCCTGAACTTATATCAGACCTTACAATCTAAGATATAGACAGTACTTTTAATAGAATAGCTGATCTCCACACAGATTTAGAGTCCCAATCTTCTCCTAAAATAAACATAAGCTAAATTGCAATTAGCTTCTTATTCCCACACCACTTTCATGATCATCAGTAGTTTGATATGATTTGTATACATTCAATACTTCTTCAGTTGTAAGTCATAGACAAGATCTAACAAGTTTATGGTGGTTTTGTTGTTTATATAATGCCATGTGACATTCTAATCTTAATTCATGCTTCTAGGCTGTCGAACCCCTTTTCAAAATTTTGCTGAACCGACGAACTAAGTTCTCAAACCCAAACTGGTGCTCGAACCCGAACCTACAACTTAGGCTAAAATCGAGTGTTGTTTGCTACCTAGGGTTTTCAATATTTTTTCTACGTAACTTGGGGATGTGTCCCCAAGCTAAAATCCCCTGTCCCCATATCGGGGATGTTTCGGGGACTAGGGGATGTCCCCCCGTCATCCCCAAAATTGCAAAATTTGTGCGAAACATCCCGGAAACTTGGGGATGGCAGTGATTCTCAAAGGGGACATCCCCTCGTCCCCTAACCGTCTTGGGGACGGCCAGGTGTCCCCATTTTCCCAGCACATAAAAAAAGACTCAAATGCTCAAAAAAAACATTTTTTAATTTTATTATAGGTCTGTAAAACTGGATTTTCACTAATATGATGGGTAAACATGTCTGAATCACTTCCAAAAGCACTTAGAAATAATGAGCAGCAACCTAGTAATAAATTTCACAAACACTTAGAACTCGGTAGTGCATAAAAAAGTGGTTGCAGGTCTGCAATATTGGACTTTTCACAATTATGAAAGGTCAACAGATCTGAATCATAGCCAAAAGCACTCAGAAATATGACTAACAGCTTGGTATAGAATTTCACAAACATGAATAACAGGTTGGTACAGAATTTCACAAACACCCAGAACTTTGTAGTGCATAAAGAAGCTGTTGTAGGTCATAATAGAAATGGAAGACTATCAAAATATCCTCCAACCAGAAACAAACAATAAACTACATGCAAACAAGTGTTGGCATATTGCCAATGTATTTTTAATTATGAATGTATATTGAGTATTGACAATGAATTTTGAACACAAACGTGGTATGTTAAGGTTCTATAATGTACATATACCTGCTTTATCCATGTTTTCATATGAATATAATGTATTATACATCATTTATCTATTTTTCATATGAACATAAAAAATTTCCCTATATTTTATATAGCCGTCCTCTTTGCCGTCCCTTCGCCGTCCAAAAAATTGGCAAAAAAAATTACCGTCCTAGAAACTCGTCCCGCTGTCCCCGTCCTGGAAACTCAGGGTAACAGAGGATTTTTTCCGAAAAATTTAAGTGGATTTCACAACTAAGGTTTCTTTTTCTTTTTTTTTGTAATTTTGGATTGTGGGGGGGATGGCATCATTACCCAACATCATGTTGGAAGGCAGCCAATGCTTCACTGGCAAAAATTACATCACTTGGAAACAACGCATGCTCATGATCTTTGATTATAGATGTCTTGATAAGATCGTCCTTGGTATTGAAACTTGGCCAACAATTGCAAGTTAAGACCAGGACAAGTTTGATGAGCATAATCAAGAAGCCATCATGCTAATAAAGTTATTAGTAGTAGATGAAATGCTTTTAGAGGTTTCATCAGACAAAAGCTCTGTGGAGATTCGGAAGCACCTACAAGATTTGCACAAGATGTCAAATCTTGGCCTTCTTCCTGAAAAATATGCTTTTCTCCATCATGATGGATGAGAAAATGCCCTTGCACAAACATTTGATGAAGCGATCAATTGGCAGCTATTGTTCGCGATATTGAAGAAGATATGGTGGTAATTTTGCTAAAGAGATTACCATGAACATTTGAGCATTTCCAGAAACACTAAATATCATATCTACCAATGTTTACTTGAAGTTTGACAATTTATGCAACACACTCTTGTAGTAGGATATATTGAAGGAGCATTTTGGTAGTTGCAGTGATTCACCAAGGGTGGAATAGGCCTTTGCAACCAAGGAAGGGCAAAGGCAAGTGGACTCAAAAGAAAGGTTAGGGGAATTCTGATGATACTTCGATGAATCTAAAAAATATCACTCGTCACTATTGTGGTAAACTTGGTCATATGAAGAAGCACTGCAGAAAGAGGTTGATTGATAAGAAATCTAACTACAGAGGGCCTCCACAAAAGGCTCATGTTGTAGAGAATTTTGAGGAGTCAACCTTTTATTCTTTCATGGCCAAACAACTAGTAGATCGGGTGAAGTCTTTTGCATGGTACATTGATCCTAGAGCATCTTGACATTTTGCTCACATGAAGGATTGGTTCATTGAGTACATAGCTTGCTTAAATTGAGTGATCTTCAGTGGTGGTTAGGAGGATATAGTTCTCAGCAAAGGCAATGTTCAGATAACGTTTGGAGGGAAAATCTTATTTTTCTCAATGTATAAATGTGTCGGGCATTGAGCTCAATTTTCTCTTAGTGAGTCGGATTATGTGCCACTATCCCAAGTTGGACGTCATTTTCAGCACACGCAAATGTTATATAATTGACAAGGAGTCCAAGCAAACCATCTTTGTTGGCATAGAAGATCATTGGTTGTATTGGCTGGTTGATATTGGAGAATTTTAGATATTAGTACACTATGGCATCAATGTTATGGGCATCTCAACTTATCTTATCTCTCAGTTGGCTCAAGAGAATATGGTAGAAGGTTTACCTAAAATATAGTAGTAGATATAGGGTGTATGTAGAGCTTATCAATCAAGGAAGCAACAAAAAACTCGTTTTCAAATGGACAAACTTGGAGAGCCTTGAGAGTCATACAATTGATTCATATTGGTGTATTTGGACCAAGAATACGGCATCGATCACTAATGCTAGGTATTTCTTTTGTTTGTAGATGATTTCAATGGAAAAATGTGGGTGTTTTTCCTAAAAAATAAATCACAAGTGTTTAAGGAATTCCAAAAGTTCAAAGCATTAGTAGAAAAAGAGTCAGGTTGTTCAATAATCACTCTTAGGTTTGATAACGAAGGTGAATTCTATTCAAACGAATTCACTAGACTTTTGTGCTAAACATGGAATTAAATGTCAATTTGCAGCACCCTATACTCCACAACATAATGGATTAGTTGAGAGAAGGAAACATACAATTATGGAAATTGCTTGGTGTATGTTGGAGAATAGGAGTGTTCCTTATAATTTTTGGGCTGAGGCAATTTTACATTTTCGTTTATCTTCTCAACAAGTCTTCAATATAGGAAGTGAAGGGGAAGACCCCAAAGGAAGCATTGTTTGGGAGGAAATTGAGGGCGAATCATTGTAAGATTTTCGGTTCTATTGTATATGTTTGGATTCTAGATGCAAAGAGAACCAAGTTAGATTTGAAGAGTCAGAAGTTGATGATGCTAAAAAGGTACTGTCACAATCATAAAGCCTATAGGCTGATTGATGTTGACACTAACCACTTGACATTCAATAAGGATGTTGTGATTGATGAAGAAGTTGGGCCTTTTCAACTCTCATTTGAGATCAAGATTACAGATTTAGGTGTTCATCTTCCACTAGCTTCATTAGAAGGGGGCAATTATTCTGATCATGAATCTCATTTTGAGCATGTGGAATCTCGAAGGTAGGTACTAGCACTAGAGGATTTTCAAGAGAACTTGGATCAACATCTAGACAACATAGAACCAAAAAAACCAAGTCATGATGGAAACATTGATTTGGAAGGAGATTTTTCTCATAAGATACCAAAGTAGTGAGAAAAACTTGTTGGTGATGTTCAAGATGATGAAATGATTGAGGGTAGATCATCCATGGGCACAAGAGCACAGTTAACTTTTCTCTTATGGCTAACATTCAAAAAGTTTACGGACCTCAAGTGTTTGAGGAAGAAAAAGGTAAACTTGAATGGGAAAGGCCATGGAAATTGAACATTAAAGTCTAATGAAAAATAAGACTTGGGTTCTTTCAAGTCTTCCATCAAGGAAGAAACCCATTGGCTGCAAATGGGTTTACAAATTCAAGTACAAAGTTGATGGTTCTCTTGACAAATGTAAAGCATGGTTGGTGGCTAAAGAGTTCTCGTAGAGAGAATGTATTGACTATGAGGATACCTTTTGTCTTAGAGCGAAGATGAGCACCATTTGTCATGTTTTGGCTGTGGTAGACCGTAGAATAGTTTGGTTGGGAAGTCCATCAAATGGACGTAAAGAGTGCCTTCCCCTGTGCTGATTTGGAGGAAGTGTATGTGGCTCAGCCTCAAGGTTTCCAGGTTGCAATAAAGATGCATCAAGTATGTTGAATAATGAAAGCTCTATATGGCTTGAAGCAAGCACTTAGAGCATGGTACATTAAGATTGATAATTATTTGGATCAATAGGGATTCCAAAGAAATCTTTCAGATCCAAATTTATACGTCAAAAGAATTGGCAATGAGATCATTCTATTGGTCATTTACGTAGATGATATCATCATTATAGATAGTGAGGAAAATTTGGTTTAAGAAATCAAGTGTCATTTGAGTAGGGCTTTCGACATGATACACTTAGGTCCCTTACAAGATTGACTAGGTGTAGAATTTTGGCAAACAGGTGGTCGTATTTTTATTTCTAAATCTAAATATGTAGGGGTTTGCTTGACAAGTTCAAAATGATAGATTGCAAAATCTTGTCTACACCTATGGAGAAAGAGCTAAAGATTTCAACCAAATCAGACTCAAAGGTAATCAATGAGTTAGCATTTAGGCAACGAGTGGGTGGCCTTATCTACTTACAACCATTAGACTTGATTTGAGCTATGTTGTCAGTTACACTTCCAGATTTTTGACAACACCTAAGGTAGAACATTGGGTTTCAATGAAGTGGGTACTAAGATATCTGAAAGGGACACTTGACTTCGCCATTTTGTATTGTAGAAGCAAAGATCCTAGGCTAGTTGGGTTCATAGATTCAGATTGGGCAGGTTTCATTAATGACAAGAAATCCACTTTTGGATATAGGTTAGCCTTGTTATGGGTGCAGTCACATGGATCTACAAGGAGCAGCAGGTAGTAGCTCTTTCCTCGATAGAAGCAAAATATCGGGGAACAATTAAAGCAACATGTGAGGCAATATGGCTTTGAAGAATGCTTTCAGCTTTGAAAATGTCTCAAGCAAGGCCTTCACCCTTGTTTTGTGACAGTCAAGGGGTGCTAAAGCTTGCCAAGAATCAAATCTTCCACAAGGATACCAAATATTTGGAGCTTTATTGTCATTTCGTATGACAACTTGTAGAAGATGGATCGATGATGTTGTAGTATTGTCCAACTAACGACTAGGGTGCAAACATTCTTATCAAGTCCTCAAGTCTTGACAAATTTGTAAAATTTTGGGATAAAATTGATGTAGTTAGTAGATTGACCATTAAGGGAGGCTATTAAAGTAATATTGTAATATTTAGTTTCTAATGGTCAATTAAGTCACTAGGATAGACTTTAGGAATATTCTTTTATTGTTTTAGTTAAGTTCTTATCATTTGCTTTCTTAGTTGTTGATTTTATCCTTATCGGATACATCATTGTAATTCCTATTTGAGACTTTAACTTACTAGTTAATATTGAATATCTCAGTAATCATTCTATGATTTTACTTTTCGTGATAAGGATGCATTTAAGGAGTCTTTTCCAAAAATCACAATTGTTTGGTCTATGTGTAGAGAGCTTCAACACGACAATTAATTTAGTGAGAACATGCATCTACTAAAGTCAGTCTAGTCTTAGAGTATGTATATGCATTTCCACAGATAATAATTCTTATGCAAAGAAAATCTCTAGACAGCCTACATTTTCAACCTGCTAGTTTTAATTTCTGCACTTTTAGAAAGAATTTCTGGTGTTATTTTATAAAGACATTATTCAAAAATTGGGTGTGAGGACACCTTTCCATCCTTGGGACAGTTGAGGGATGTATGCACATGCCCTGACTGTTCCATGAATGGCAGGATGCCCCTGGGGCCTGAACACACGCCTTACAGAGGAACGTCCTCAGGGACATGCCTTGCACTAAATGGCCATCCTGGGATGGCACCCTTTGGGGTTGGCACTCTGGTAGATGGAAGAGAGATGTTTCATAGACTGTCCCCAAATGTCTCTATCCCATGGAATAACATATTTTTTTGGGGAAAACTGCCTTTACACATTTTCTTGTCTTGTTAAAGCTTAATCTCTTCATTCTTAAGGATGCATACTTACTAATTTCTAGAGTATAGGTTCAAAGTTCAAACTTCAAAGCTGACCTATGCGTTTGCTGCTTTGGCTTTCTTATCTGTTTTTGATGGATTGCTTTAGATTGGGTACGTGATGTGGATCATGCTGCTCCTTTAAAGGGAATGTCTTACATTGCAATGTCAGGGTTTGGGATCATCTTGCTTCTTCTGAAGGGGATGTCTTACTCTGCAATATCAAGAGTCTCTAGATGAGAGTATCCACTTCTGTACTTCATTTTCTTCTCCTAACCTGCACTTTTGGATTGATTGTTCTGTTCAAATGCCCACCCCCTTGGATGAGTCCTTTTTTGTAAGCTTGATGGGCACTCAAGTTTTACTAATTGCCAATTTGTTAATATGGATTTAAACAATTCAAACTCTTTGTGAATGCATGACTCTTGTCAAATGGAACATGGCAAGAGTTCATGCTTACTCAGGAATTTGGGATTGGTGGTTTCCTTCTGCAGCTGAGAGGAGTGGCATCCTTTTTGATTTACTGTATTTTAGGTTTTTGCTCAATTTACTCAGAAAGGGAGGAAGGAAATTTTTTGGATAAAAATATAAAGAAATATTGGTATACCCTAAAGATTAGATGAAAATTTCTGATAGAAAGCTGGGAAAAGCACAGAGAAAAGTATTTTTCTTACTGGCTAGAAGCAAAATGGAAAATGTCAGAAAATGACATGACACAGAAAAGGTGATTGAGTTGAAACCCTTCTTTCTAATGAAAATGATTTGACCAAAAGTCTTTCACAAGCAGCATATACTTAACATGAATGCCACCCAATTCATATAGAACTTTCTGGACACAATGTTCAATGAAAATTCTATTCTCATGCCAATAATATGTTATATAAATTGGAAGACAATTGTTCAAGCAATTTGTATGGAAAAATTTCAGAAATGTGCCATTCATAAATAGATGTATCCTCACCTAACGGTTCATGCACGCAGAGCATTTGAGGGTACTATGTAATCCCAGTGCAGTTTGGCATGTATTCAAGCACAAAACTCCCAAATATAAAAACTAATTGTAGCTGACTCAAAAACATAATTTTAATACCAAAATAGGGCTGAAGGAAGGGACCTTTTTATTTATTTATTGTCTATCTATACAAAGTTCCCTTAAATTGGTAGTTACATAATTAGTCACAAATCACAACAACCAACCATCTCTTTTTCTCATTTTGATACATTTGAGTCCTCTGCCTTTCACAGATTAATCTTTGCACTTTACATAGTAAATTAATTTGTAATTTATAATTGATGACCTATCAATTTAACTCATGCATTTATTTGACTTTTGGATCATCTATGCTACTATATCTTATGAAGTAAAGTCTCCTAATATTTTTTTTCCAAGGACCTATGACACAGACATACCACTTCATTACATAACATCTACTTGTCTCAGATAGATTCTTCACCAGCGCATATGTTAGATAATGCCTCAGTGTGTGCCAATCTCTATGCTATTTGAGCATACATCTTCACAAAAGTGATACTTATAAATATGTCGTGTCCTCATTTCAGGCAAAGTTAATTGGAAGACCCTTAGCCTATTATTTTATTTTCCATAGGTTATTGGAATGTTACAAGGGAAATAATTTAACAACTTAACGTAAGTTGTCTAAAAAGTAACTCTATGCTAGATTCTTAAAAAAATAATCTACATTTTATTATTAAAAAGTTGTTATAAAAGAGGGACAAAAAGATGTTGCTAGGACCAAGGGGCCAATTGAAATATTAAGATAAAATGAAAAGGAAATTCTAGACACTTCCAGAAGAAGGCTAAATTTAGTAAAAAGGGATTATCAAAGGAGGGGCTGGATAGAAAAAGAAATCATCTATAGTATTGTGATCAAACCCCCATTTCTGACATTGAATCCTACGTTCATCTTTCTATATAAGGATGAAAACTCTTTTGGCATTGAGATTAGTTTCCAAATTTATCTGTTTGTTTGTTGAGGTGTTTCAATATTTATACTTTCATTTGCAACCAACAATTATCATCATAAATATATTTGAGAGCCTGTTGTAACATTGTGGAGGTCTTTTGAGCAATTATTATCATCACAGGGCAATTTTAGAGGCTGTAGTGCCCTGGCCGTACCACTTGCTAGGTTGAATTGCTGCTCTTTTTGAATTTAATGAAAGCTGTTATTACCTGCAGAACCCTTGTTTAGATCAGCTGCTTCTTCTAGAGATGGAGTAGAGGCATTTTGGGACTGCTGCTTTCTGTTTTGGGATTATTTCTGGGTGTTCTATGGGTTATTATCATTGTTAGAAGCTGTACATTCAGGCTGTACCTCATTGAATCTAATTATTGTGTTTCAATCTGAACTTTGGGCTGTCAAACATTTATTCTGGGTGTAACACATGTCAATATGATTCTGGAATATAATATAGTTTGCTGTAATTTCTGGAATAACGTAGATACTTATTACTTGGCCGCACTATCTCATATTAGCTACGAATCAGCTTACGTACCCAGCTGTAGTAGTTCCTAACCATTCACTATTTTGTGAGTTCTTTTTTCATTGCTGTTCATGGTATTTTTGTTTGTAATCAGTTTTGCATTTGTGGAGATATTGCTAATTTTCCAGCTCTCATATTCTCATATTGTTACATAATTTGCTGTGTGGTTCACCCCGTGTTCAAATATTTGATATTGATCTCTTTATGGAGTGTTGATGGCTTAGCTACCAAGTGAAGCTATCTAGCATTCGTATTTTTTCATTACAGGCAAGTTGTGTGGCCTGCCACTAGTTAGTATAATAAATTTGAATATTCTTTGCATTCTAGTCACTGTATGCTCTCATCTTGCCCATTCTAGGATCTCAGCAATCAAAAAGTGCTAGTATTGGTGCATTAATACTAGGTTTTGGTCAAGATTTTTGAATATTCTAGTTCGGGACATTACAATAGTATCATAATTGTGATCTTGCCAGCCTGTGGTGTTAAAGCTAAAGTTTAATGTAGATTACATCACATGCTTTCTAGTAACAGAAAATAATGGAAGACCAAAATGAAGACATATCAAGAATCCTTATAAAAAATATTACAAACTTTGCAACATATTAATAATAATAAGCTGGATCAATTTACTTGTCCAATAAAAGAAAGGGACAAAAGAGAAAAAGAAGCATAAATGAAGAGTCCAAATTTCAAAGATCAGTTATTGATGAGTTTCCTATCACTTTCAAAGATTCAAATTCATTTAGAGAAAAATGACAAAAAGATTGTATTCAAAGAAGATAGTTAAAAGAGGACTGTGACAGAGATGAGTGCAAACTTCTGGCTTTTGATGTTTATGATAAAAATTTTGACATCTACAAATTTGTCACCACCTTTGAAGAACACTTGGGCATATTTTAAGAAAATAGAAATAGAAGAAAAATGAAGAAGATAGAAAACATTAGAATCTAAGCCTCAAGAATCTGCCAAGGGGCAAAAACCAAAAGAAACATTCTTGAAGGAAGAAGAAAGGCCAGAGCTAGAGTCTTGAGCACCTTGGACCAAGTTCCATTCCAAGACACCTCCTCCAAGCCAACTAAAGAAGAATTCTCTTGCTGCAAGAAAGAAACATGATAGCAGAAACAAACTTAGAAGAGAGAATCTTTGCTTCTCATGCATAAAACTTTGGGAGCCAAGCCACAAACATTGGAGCAAAGATGAGATGATGTCAGAAAAAGAGTTAGAGAATTTTGATAAAGAGCTATAAAAGAAGATGATGGAACTTGAAAAAGTGATGCATACACTTGAGCCACAAATTCAAGAAGAGGTTAAGGAAGAAGTTGTGGAACATGAGCCAAAGGAAGAAGAGAAGCTAGCATCAGAAATAATAGAACTTGTTGTAAAGCTCGAGCTGAAGAAGGAAGAACACTTAGAGTTGCAAGAAAACAAGAAGCAAACCTTGGAGGAATCCACCATATAGTTGGAAGGTAGGGATCTTAGTTCAAAAAACAGATATCTCGTTGACTTTATAAATTGAATGTGGTCATATAGTCAAGGAGATACCACCATTTGCTGAATGCACGAGTGTCAGAGATGTCCTTGTTCAGAATGCTCTCATCAACCTTGCGAAGGTTGAGTACATGCCATATGAAGGAACATTAGCAAAAGGAGGATACTTGGACCATTTATATGATTTCAGATCAGAAAATGAAAATGATGGTTTAATTCAAGAACCATGAGGTAGAGTTTGTCTTTGTTGAAAGGCATTCACATGAGAAGAATGTCTTAATAGAAGTCAATGGAGGTGTTGCATTCACAAATTCAGTAGCAAATGGTAAATAGCCTATTTCCATGAAGGTAATGATGTCAAAGATTTGATGTTTCAGGCTATATTATTGCAAATTTGTTGTCATGGAAAGCACTTTAAGGAGAATGAAAAAGTGATGGACAAAACTTGTAGCAAAGGACATATAGATCCTTCCGTGTAAGTTCAAAGTTGTAAGTTGTTTATACGTTAGACTATGGGATGTGGGTGATACTTTGACACACTCAATACTAAGGTTTGAATTGGAAAAGGCAGTGAGTTCTAACGTAATGCTGGATCGTGTTGATTCACTCCTTTTTCACGATGCTTTCATTCCAACTTTTCGAGGAGTTTGCAAGGCATCTCTCAAGAGTTGAAAGTGTAATGTCCCCATTTTTGCGCCTCCGTAAGCTTCAGTTGTTCCTAGGGGTTAGCCTATGACTTTGATCCCCATAGGCTAATGGAGTTTTTAGGGGACCTGTTGTGACGTTTTCACACATCGCCCCATTGCAAATGGGGACCCCCTACTTTTTAGGCCCTCCCGGTCTTTTGGCTTGCGTTTTTGGGGTCTTTTCGCAGTAGGCTGATCAGTCTCTCTTCTTTGCAAGTGTTTGGGGGTCATATTGGTCAAGTCTGCCTTTCGTTTGAGCAAATTTGGCTAAGTCTAGGGCCTGTTTTGTCCTTTCTCTAGGGTTTTGCCTTTTGTCCTAGATTTTAGGGGTTCCTATTAGGGTTTCGAGAAAATTAAGCATACGACTAGAATCAGGACCCTTCAGGGGACCTCCCAGTAAAATTTGAGCCCAAACGGAGCAACTTTCTATTTTTAGAAAGTCCCTTTTTTTTAGGGATTTTTCCGAGTCCTGGAATGTTGCCATTTTGCCAAAAATAAAACTTACTATTTTTAGTAATTTCTATTTTTAGTAAGTTTCTATTTATAGTAAGTCATTCTTGCATCCTGTTTTAAGCTCTAACTTTGACATTTTGGAAAGTTTCTATTTCGGGAAAGTCTATTTGTGGCAAGATCAGGCTAGCAGACAGCGAAGAATCAACATGCACAATCACTTCTAAATCTGGAAAGTTGAAAGCAAACAGGTAGGGGTCTAAAATGGCTAAGTATGAGAATCATCCCTGAAGTGGAAGGCACAAAATTGTTCTAAGTCTGGAAAATCCACCTTCAAACTCCCAAAGTGGCATCTCAGCACAGACAGTGATCAAAATTTGGCTAAGTTTGGATCTCCTATTCCAGAAGAGGAAAGCAAGCATGGTCATCCAAGTCTAGAAATTCACATCAATCCACCAATGTCATCCTGATCCGAAAATGGCCTGAAATTTGACTAAGTCTGGAAATTTGGAAGATCTTCCAAAATCCAGAATTTGCATTATGATTCCTATGGACCTGAAACCACTCTCAAACATCCTGACAATATATATGAAATATAACTTAAAGTATAAGAAAGGAAAATGCGTCTTATACTTAAATGTTATATTTCATATATATATATCCTGACGAAGAGCTTGAAATGATGGAAAAATCCATGAATCCATGAACGTGGTGAAAATGTGCCCAAGACTGGGTTGGGGTGCTGAATTGAAGATGCCATTCACAAGTGCAATAATCCACCTCTCCATGGACAGAGCCAAAATGCGCCCAGGTCTGGGCTGGGGCGCTGAATTGAAGATGCCATTCACAAGTGCAATAATCCACCTCTCCATGGACAGAGCCAAAATGCGCCCAGGTCTGGGCTGGGGCGCTGAATTCATGAAGTCATTCACAAGTGCAAAAATCCACCTCTCCATGGAAAGAGCCAAAATGCGCCCAGGTCTGGGCTGGGGCGCTGAATTCATGAAGCCATTCACAGAAAGAAAATTCATGAATCCTTGGCATGGTGAAAATTTCACCCAAGCTAAAAAATTGAAATTCTGCCTAAGTCATGGAATCCAAGGAGTCAAGGAAGAATAAAACACATAATTCCTCTCGAGCGAATTTTCGAATATGCTATTTTTAGACACCAAATCTCAACCAAGTGTGGAAAATTTTATAGATTCGGAATCGGGGTGAAATTCTTCATCCAATGAACCTGGCTCCTAAATTTTAGGAGGATCCCTAAAAAATAGGGATGTTGAAAAGGAGACATGGACAATTCACAAAGTAATGGAAATTCCTTCCTTCAAGACATAATTCCAAGAAAGGTGAAAAATTGACTAAGTGTTGGAAATTCCTTCCTTCATGACAGAGTTCCTAAAAAAGGTGAATATTTGGCTAAGTGTTGGAAATTCCTTCCTTCATGATAGAGTTCCTGAAAAAGGTGAAAATTTGGCTAAGTGTTGGAAATTCCTTCCTTCATGACAGAGTTCCTGAAAAAGGTGAAAATTTGGCTAAGTGTTGGAAATTCCTTCACGACGGAATTCTTGGAAATGTGAAAATTTGGCTAAGTGTTGGAAATTCCTTCCTTCAAGACAAAATTCCAAGCAAGGAAGAAATACACCCAAGGATGAATACATAAAATTTCTAAGGCAAGGAAGGAATCAGGGATGAACTGAACAAGAAATTTCCCCTCCAGGGAAAAAATTGAAAAATCCATTCTCGGGCATCAAATCACATCCAAATTTCAAAAGTTTTACAGATTTGGATTCGTAGGAGAATTTTCTCTCTCTTGGACCGCAGAACCCTAATTTGGAAATTTTCCTAAAAAATAGGAAATGTGCAGAATTGATGAAAAACCTTCTCTGAGCAAGGAAAGTTGAAGAGACTTCAAGAAAATTCTTACTGAATCGAATTTTCCCTCTCCAACAATTCCAGATGTGCAGGAGCGGATATACGATGGCAGGATCCATTTGCATGGCGAGGATCTATTGAACGCATGGCAGTATGGTGGCGCATTCATTGCCGGAATATTTGACCAAATGGCAACCTGGTCATTGCATGTTGAATTTATGGTAGATTCCTTTTGCATGCAGCCGCCGCATGTGGAAATGATGGAGCATTTATCACATAATGGGGTGATTTTTGCATGGATGAATATTCAATGCATGTTGGGCGAATTTGAAGGAGGTGGTGCATTTAATGCGCAATGGATGCTATTTTGGGTACTTTTGAATTAATTGTATATGGGCATGATGGGTTATTAATTGGAGATTCCCACCTTGTTGCATCTTGAGTGGAGAATCTTTTAGGGAAAACCCTAATTAGGGTTTTGCATGTAGCCAGGGCTTGAAGCCTATATAAGGGGTGACCCCCCTCATTTGTAAAGGAGGGAGCTTTGTCTGAAATTGTTGCGATAAGTTTTGAGATAATAACAGTGAAACATTGTTCTCTGATGGTGTCCACTTAAATTATTTTTTCAAAGCTTGCATGGTTTCACCTTCCTCGCTTAGAGTAGAAGTAGTATGGTGCTTTGATTTCAATGGAGAATGTAATGGTGTTTGATGAATTCCATGGTTCATACTTTTTGCATCTTGCTGATTGTAAGTTGCAGTGTAAAGTTAGTCTGAGCCCACTAAACTTGTGCTAAGTTCGGTTGTGGACAGTCGTTTGGATTGTGCCGTTTTGGGTATTCAAATGCACTTTCTCAATATGAAAATTCTTTAACATCCTTAGAAGATTGCACCGGTTCTTGCGGAGTTGTAGTTGATCTTGGCGAAGCAGAGCTTGGTTTATTTGGAATTTGTCCACCAGAGCACTATTCATTGGTATCACTGCCCTTAGGAGTAGATTTAGATCCTTCGAAACCCTTTCCCTTTTCTTTCAATTCATTTTAGTCCGTTCGAAGCAGCATCATCGCAGAATTGTCATATTCGATGGTGGAGTTCCAGCCACAACAAGGAAGTGAAAGAATGATGCAAACGTAAGGCCCCTTGGATTACCAACAAACACATCAGCCAACTGAGTCACATCCACGCATTGAAGGAACCTTGGAGTCGATTGTTTGAACTTCTTGCAATCTTAGCATAAAATTGCACTTTGATCAAGAGAGAGTGAAGCGACCGTTAGGCAACTTTATTCTGTGTTAGACGCTGTCATAAAAAAAACGTCAACAGGACCCTTTGTGTGTGCTTCGGGGTTTTCCAGCTGACCTTGGGTGGTTTATTTTAGTACACTTCATCTCAGAGATTCAGTTTTTTGGTTGTTTGCTTTCTAGAGGTCTTTTAGGCTCCATTTGAACACACTATTTTTAGTAAGTCTCCTGAGCATTTTGGTCCCATACTATTTATAGTAAGTGATTTGGCCAGTTGGAGGGTACCCTAGCTATTAATGGGTAGTTGGTAGAATAAATTAAATGTCCTGATATTGGCATTTATTGGAGTTATTGATTAATATTAAATTACTAAATTCTCCACTTTAATAATATTAATGAAATTAATGACTATTATAAGTGGATATAAGGGGCCTTTGTTGGATAACTTGTATTAATGATATAAAGTCAATTATTAAGCCTAATTGGGACGCCAACTTTAGTAAATGCCATTAAGTGAAATTAAATGCAATTTTTTATCAAATGCTATTAATTGCCTAGGGGTTGTAGGTTTTGAAGAGGCATCTGAAAGGATAATTGAAGTCTTTTTTATTCATTCATTCACTTATTCATTTTGGAGAAAAACGATGGAGATTGAAGAGCAAGGGTTTTGCTGAAGCTTCAAGCTTTTTGGGAACGAAAACTCTCAGAGGGGACAGTACCTGCAGGTGTGAGATATCATCCAAGGGCATTCAGAGGTTCAATTCAAGGGCAGATGGAAGATCAATCATTTGCAGATTTTAGACAGTTTAAACTCATAAAGGTTCATAATTCTAGCCGTTCCATCTTCCAAATCGGGTCATACTTTCTCAAGGGCTGGCCATACATGTTCCAAGGCTGTGTGGGCTTTTTGAAGTGAGTTTCCAGATTTTCTGTGGACTTCAATAATCAGCAAATATAGGTGTTGGAACTTATGCATCTGATTTGTATTTTCAGCATCGATAATATTATCTATAGCTGATAATGGTATGTACTATTAATCATTTAAATGGAATCTGGAGCCAAGGGATTGAAGAAATTGTTGTTAAATTGTCTAGAATTGTTATTTATTTCATAGCATTATTTCCAAGCGTTTAATTTCAGTGTTTATACATCAAAACAAAAAAATCAGAAAACTCAGAAAAATCAGAAAAAAGTAAGACAGAAAATATTCCAAAAACTGAATTCAAAAGTATAGAACAGGGCTGGATATTTCACAAAGAGGATATTTTGAAGGATGGAGTTGTTGGCCAAGTATATGATGTTTGTGAAGTAGTGGATTCACATGTAGTGCAGTCTTCCATAGAAGAAAAGTTTAGTGATTTAGGGTCTCCCGGCGATAGCCAATTTTAATGGAGCATATGACATTGTCACCTATGAAACAATAGCTGATGAGAAATCTGTAGTAGTAGAGTTTCATCAGTCTAGATATGCAGATTATTCTCGCAAAGGGAAAAATATCTCACCGAGTCTTGACAATCATGTTGTACTTAAGTAATATTCTTCCTATCTATGGAAATACTTTAAAGACATTTTTGTGCGAAGATGTCAATATTTGCAGTCATGAACAAGTAAAGAAAGCTCACTTTGTAGAGTTTAAGCAGAGGCTAGAAGAGTTGCATGAATTAAAGAAACAACTGGTTGTAACAAAAAAGAAAGAGGTGCAAGTCCTAAAAGAGTTGGATAGCACGAAAAGGTTCAATAACACATCAATATTGCTTACTGCATATTGAATGAGTGTTTGTTATTAATCTCCAGATTTGTTTGTTGAAATGTTTCAATACATTATCCTTTCATCTGCAACCAGCAATTATTATCATAATGTTTTTTGGGAGCCTGCTGTACCATTGTGGAGGACTTTGTGCAATTATTATTATTGCAGGGCAATATTAGAGGCTGTAGTGTCCTGGCTGTTCCATTGCTGGGTTGGTTGTTATGACCCACAAAACTCTTGTTCAGATCAAGCACCCCTACTAGAGTTAGAGTAGAGGCATTAAGGGATTGCAGCTTTCTGTTTTGGGGTTATTTCTGGGTGTTGTATGGGATATTATCATGGCTGGTGACTATATGCGCAGGTTGTATCTCACTGAATCTAATTATTGTGCTTCAATCTGCATTTTGGGCTGTCAAGCCTTTATTTTGGGTGTAGCACATGTCAATATTGTTGCTGGAATATAACAGTCTGCTGCAAATTTTTACTGCTGTAACTACTTATTACTTGGTCATGCTATCTCATTATTAGCTACAACTCAGCTTATGTACCCGGCTTTACCATTTCCTAACCATTCACTATTTCGTGAGTTCTCTTTTGCATTGTTGCTCATTATATTTCTGTTTACAATGCATTTAAGGAGATAGTGCTAATTTTCCAGCTTTCATAGTCTCATATTGTTATGTAATTAGCTGTGCGGTTCTCTGACAATTCATATATTTGATATTGATCTCTATATAGGGTGTTATATGGTTAAGCTTTCAAGTCAGCCTATCTATCATTCATATTATTATTTTCTCATTGCATACATTGTAAACAATGTGGCACAATTTATTTGGCCTACCGCCAGGTAGTATAATAAATTTAAATTTTGTTTGCATTTTAGTCACCATATGCTCTCACCTTGCCCATTCCTGGATCTTGGTGACCAAAAAGTGCTAGAATTGGTGCATGAATACTGGTTTTTGGTCAAAATTATCAAATATTCTAGTTTGGGACATCACAAAATATTGCATGGGATTATTTAACTATGGATTATGTTTGATAATTACATTCCTTAAGTGTTATTTTGTATACGTGGCATGGATAAGGTATACAATGATAGACCAAGCTTGCCAGAATCTTCATGTATGTCAAATGTATTTATGCATATTATCACTTTTAAAGGTTGCTCTGCTTGTGGAGACCCATTTGGGTCCAAAGGACTACAAAACGATGTTACATCCAACTTTTGAAGGGATGTAAAAGTGAGTACTAGCACTCTTGAGCATCACTAATTGTCTTGGTAAATATGTTTGTGCTACATTACCCTGAGTTTCCGAGTTGAGGACGGGTTTCCGGGATGATAATTTTTTTGCCAATTTTGGGGACGGCTATATAAAATATAAGGAAAATTTAAAATATATAGGGAAATTTTAAATGTTCATATGAAAACATGGATAAAGAATGCATATATACATTATATGTATACGAAAACTTGGATATATCATGCATATGAAAACATTATAAAACCTTAAGTTTTAACATACGACGTTTGTGTTCAAAATTCATTGTCAATACTCAATATGCATTCAGAATTCAGAATTCAGAATTCATTGTCAATATACACGTGATATAAAAAAAATAACATACAAAATGCCCAAAGGTTACATTGCTGCCATATAGTTTCATTTTCAATTACGATATGAAAATACAAAAAAGAAAAGTACACTGCTGCCCCTAATCTGCATCTCCTAACACTGCATCAAAGTCAAAGTCCTCTGAGTCTCTACCACTTGCATGGTCCATGTCCACCTCATCCAACGGAATCCAAACCAATCCCCTTCGTGTCTCCTCATCAACCTAGGCCACATCTTTGGGATCAACATCCAACCGTAGATTCAACTTCTTTTTCTTCTATCCTGCTGCTGCTTCTCTGTCAATGGCTGGTTGCTTCAAACCTTCTTGCTGCTCCACTTATTTTCCTTTCATCCAAATGATCAAATGTGTCAAAATCTTTTGCCTGATGACTTTCAGGGCAACCTAGGAGGTAGGGGCCCACAAAACAATTTAAAAATGCCTTTTTTTGTATCTTGAAAGTGTTTCTTTTTTAAATTCTCCCCGACATTGGGGATGTTTGGCCATCCCCAAGATAGTTGAGGGACATTCCAGACGTTCTCAGTCATCCCTGGGACGGCCAGACACCCTCAGCATCAGTGGATGGAATTTCTGAAAAAGGGGATGCTGTTTCTGATTTCAGGCAAAAAAGGGGATGTCCCTTGGCTGTCCCCACATCCCTGGTATGGGGACGAGGTTTTCAAGACTTGGGATGCATCTCCGGGTTTCGTAGTATAGTTTATGCCAAGGTAGACAAGGTTTGTGTTGTTTTTTGCCAATGAAATTGTTTCCAGGAGGCTGCTTGCGTTTTCCTTGTTCACTTATTTGTCTTTTGCAAAGATATTGTTTTACTTTTATCTCATTTGAAGCTTGTAAGGGGCCAACATGAGGTGTAAATGGCAAGTTCAAAGAGAGGGTTGTAATTAAATCATTTTTAAAATCTGAAAACAATTTGGTCTTGTAATTATCCTTAGAAACATTTCCGTGAAGCAGGGATATAAACAGAAATATGAGCACCTTTATGCTTTTAGTTATCTTTGTATGTCTATGAGTCATTTGAATTTTTTTATCACATTAATGTCTAATGTTCTATATCTAGTACCTAGGTTATTGTACTTAATTATTTTAAAATATGTGAAGTATTAGGTGGCTTAAAAGAAATAATCCTGCTTTGTTTTGCATTTCTTGTGTCTATGATTGATTTACTTTTACAAGAAAAATGACCGGAATTCTATGTAGTGCAGCTTTGTTATGTGCTTTATTGTAAAATGACCCCCTATCTCCCTTTTATCCTAGGTGGTAATTTATTGTGAAGGAGAAATGCACAACCACTGCTTTGGAAGTTCTATATAATTTGATACTTTGGTTATATTCCATCAACTTACATTTTGAGCATAAACTCATCAGGTCTTTTCTTAGACATCAAATTTTGGACACTCATTTATGTTTAACCCTCTAATTCTTTCATGGATTTTCATGTGATTCCAGGAAGAGATATTAGATGAAACAGATGAATACATTGATGTTCATAATAAGTAAGTTGACAAATGTAATAATGGATAACAAGTACTTTTTCTTTTCTTAGTTGTATTGCGTGAATGCTTTCAGCATGAGTTGATGGGTATTTTTATGATGATTCAGGATAAAAGTTAATATGCTTGCATCAGGAAGTACATCTGTATCCTCTTCTCTTCAGCCAACTCCTATATTGAAGTCTCCCATTTCACCTCATCGTCAAGCACCTGGGTCAACATCAACATTACCACTCTCTTCACGTACTTCATTGCTAGGTTCACAAAAATTTTCAACATGAGAGTGGTTCAAACAATGTAAGTCACTTTTTTGTTTCTGTTTTTGTGTTTCCAGATTTTCTTGTTTTACTTTATGATATGTGACATGCCTGTACAAAAATAGGTCATTTCTCTCCTCCAGAATCAAGGGAACACAATACAAGGTTCAACAAGTCAAAAACAGTAGATGGTATCTTTAACTGCTATATGGAATCCAAAATTTATGTATTCATAACTATTTGGAATAAGCATTTGAAAATTTATTCAATATAGTATGATACTGCCAGTAGTCATTTCTTTCTTCGGTGTCAGTAGTTTGACTCTGTTCATGGCAGTCATGAATTTTAAATGTGCCGGCTGTCAGAAACTTACTTAGCCTTGAAGTTAAAATAACTTTTATATTTGTCAAGTTACTTCCTTTGGAGAAAAAAAATCATATAGAAGCAGATATAAGCTTGTCAGCAAATATGGAGAGCTTCCTACCTACTAAAACTCTAAAATAGAATTTTTTTTTGTTGAAACTAAAATGCTACTTAGATAGCTTTTTTTGTTGAAACTATAATGCTATCTTATTATTCCGAATGTGAATGTCAAATGTATGAATGACATTAGTAGTTGCATCTAATCTTGAGATGGTTATTTGAACCCTGCTAATGAAAACAATGCTTTCTTGTATTTGATTGTATAGCAAAGAAATGTGATGGTGGAAATTAGTGCTAATGTAGGTTATTTAAGGAAAAAATAACACTCGTTCGAAACTTCTTTTGTCTAATTTATGGATTCTATGGTTGTCCATTTATAAAAGTAAAGATAGAAAGCATCTTTATAGTCTAGAATAATATGGGAAGCATACATGTATGAGAAGATGAACTGACGTAAACTGGACTTAAGTTGAGCAACTTTTTCTTGGAAAGCATGACAAATTTGAGGTATAGTTGATTGAATTCTTTTGATTTCTAGTGGATTAGTCATTTGAAAGATCTTCCCCTCGCATTTGGAACATTGGATTTTGTTATTCCAGAGATTTTTCACTCATATTTCTAGAATTCTTTCTCTTTCAAATATTAATTTGCATTCTTCATCCATTTGGATCCTTATGTTAGTCTTTCTTGAGAACCAGTCTGATTTATAAAAGGACACATGGTTGGATGCAGTCATTGGGATGCACAGGCTTACCTTCCATGAGGGGCATGTGGTTGTTTTAATAACACATGGCTCCTCTTCATCTAGCATAGTTGTTTTGGCATGCATGTTGGTGGTTTACCTACTTTTGTTTGGTCCTTTCCACCCATCTACATCCAAGAGATTAGTTCTTTGACCAAGTTACAAATGACCTTAGCTAGGGGAAGAACACCAATAGATAACATAGTTCCAATAACCGTCACCTTATTGTCATGTTGACCCCCCAATAGCCGTCATAGTGAAAACACAATTGATAAATTTGTTTTGTACCAATAGCCGATCATTTTTCGTAATTAATTGGCCCATTTGTGCACAACTAATGGAACATTTGTCCCATTTGTGTACCACTATTGGAACATTTGTGCACCACTATTGGGACATTTGTCAACAAGTACTAGCGATTTTGAGTTGACAGTTACTGGAACATCTTTAGTTAGGTATTAGGCCACACTTTGAAATGTGTACTTTTTGACCTTTGTGCGCATAACTGTTTCTACAACGTGCATCGTTACTACCCAAAAGCCAGATCAATAGCTATAAGCAGTTAAGTCGCATACGAAGACAACTAAAAAAAATAAATCAAAATCCGATGTACCGTTTAGGATCTGTGGGTGCACGAAGTTAGCTATGATGACTACTAGTGTTCTTCCCCTAGTAAGTTCATTAATTGCACCCTTCTTTTTCTCCTGCCCATTTTTATGAGTAGGTCATATTTACTTATTCATAATGTGACTCTCACTATAGACATCATGCTCAAGAAAGTAAATTCATCTCAGCTTTAGACCATTGTGAATCAATCCTTAATCGAGAACTAGAGCACTATTAGGAATCTTGCTTGGAAAAGTGATTGCTAAGTCTAAAAATTCTTAGTAGGTCCACAATAACATAATGAAAAGTGATTACTAATTCTAAACTTTGGAACTTGACAAATCTCATATCTAAAACGATTAACAATAACATAATGAAATTCTTAGTAGGTCCACTTGATATTCTCTTGACTTTGACATATTTTAAATAATGGATGATTTGGATTTTTCTAGCACTACTAGGGACAGCTCATTAAATTGTACAAGAACTAAAACAAAATTCTATTTATATAAAAGGTATGTGCAAAGTAGATATCTAAAAGAGACTTGCTATTGAAAGCTCTATCCCAATTTCACAACACATTTACATACAAACTATGTGAAAGGAATCAAATGACATTATTGAGAAGACATAATAGTTTATCTTCTAGCTATTACTAAATATGTGGCTTCATGTAGTAATTGTTAGTGCTTGGTAGCATGAATGTGCATGGTGGATCTGCTATCAACAAAGTGATAACATGAGGTGTAAGGGCATTAAAAGGATTACTTATGAGTTGACTAGTCCACTTGGAAAATGATACTTTATTTTCAACAGGTGGAAGTGTTGATGGGGAAGTTTGCTCTTCTGTCAACACAAAATAAAATATACGTATTATAACCTATCGTATATTGAATACATTGATCTTGTATGCCTTCGAATTGTCCAAACAAGATGACCCCAAGGTTTCCAATGTCAAGTCTTGATTGTTCGTGGATAGACTCAGCGATGATGTTATTTGTTGGTAATTACAAAGGGACTTACACAACTGACAAGCTAGTTTGCATCTGATATGACAATCTGATTGATGTTTCACTTCTTAAAGTTGTTGAACTAAAGAGTAAAAGGACAGGGTTTGGAGAATCTAACTTAAATATATGGACAATGACGATAATTACTAATGCCACAGATAGACAAATTCCTCACATAAATTAATTCGTGTTTAACCAAAGACGACTCACAATGCCACAAAAATAGTGCAATCTTCAAAGGAAAATGAAAGATTTTCAAATCATGAACATACATCTAAATACCCAATTCCGGTGCAACTCAAATAAGCATCTACAATTGAACTAACAACAATAATAGGCTCAAACTAACCATGCACTAAAACTTACAACCAGGAAATCCCCAATGGTATGAATCAGAAATCCATCAAATATCCTTACACTTCACCATTAAAATCATTGAACTCTAACTAATTTGATAAAACAAACCATGCAAACAAGAGAAGGCAACTAGTAAAACACCATACTTCAATGCTTTATTCATTTGCTTCAACTACTAGTACAACAATTCTCGTTCAACAACTCTTACTCCATTGTACTTTTAATTCTACTTGTTGGCTATTGCTACTCACTTTTACAAATGGAGAGAAGGTCCCCTTTTATAGATATTACATTTTACATCAACAGACAAGATTAAATCCTATAAATGGCCTAGATCTACCCTCTAGAAATCCTAACAACTTTATTTAATGATTCCAACAACTTTCTAACTGCTTTGTAGTACCCTTACTCGTTTGAACTGATATTTTGTTCTTATTATTCTCAGTGGATACATTATCATTGGTTATTTAGAATTGTATAACATTGTTCCATGTTTTATTTGATTATGAGACATATGATTTATTTGCAGTATTTATGTACTTATGTTTTATGGCATTGTATGGTTCATTGCTATGCACTGACGCTTTACTTCATCTATGCACTGTGTGTTGTGTATCTGTGAGTGTATGGGATGCATGGGGACGATTTTCCTTCACTCATCTCGGTGAGACAGGGAACGTCGCGATTCTCCTTCATCGGTGTGTATGTTGAAATTTCTATATATGTATATATGCATGTGTGGTCGGTGATGCAGGATGTTGCAGGTACAAGTGCCGGGTAGGTACGGGGTATCGTCTCCACCTGGCTACACAGGTCTGAGTGTGCCTTATATTTTCCGATGGAAGTGAAGGAGATAGTAGTTGACCCTAATTTTAGTCAGTTACACTCGGGTGAGTGCCTTCAGTAAGTCATTCTGTCAATTGGTTTGGTCTTCATATTTTATTGTTTGATCGTTATAAAAGTCGCTTGATGCTTGCTCAGTCTGCGTATCCAGTGTCCCAATTTTTGTATGTCATTGGTAAATGTTACGTTTATTACGTCCATAAGAGTAGTTTTAGTAATTGGAGGAAAAAGAATCAAGTGATCTAGTGACTTAATATTGTTTATAAAGGACGAGTTAATATCTTAGTATGAGTTGATATGAATTTTATCAACTTGTTAGCTCGATGGTTGCAATTCGATCGTTTGAATAAATGTAAGGACATAATATACTCAGAAGGCAATAGTCACTGATAAGTAGTTATTTGAGTTGAGATAAGGTGATCATAGTATCAGTAGTTTATATCGCCATCGGTTTACTGTGATTTTGGATTATGCATGTATATAATTAGAATTATAAATATATCATGTTTTATAGACTTTTCGAACGTGTAATATATACATAATTCAATTATTTGAATATATATATATGAAACACCACTCGTTATAAATATTGGAAAACCAAAATGCACTTTAACAAATATAATTTGCTAAGAAGGATTAATATTTAAATAATTATATTAATTAAAGTTATTAATTCATTATTAAAATATAACAAAGAAACGATATTAAAACATAATAACAAAAAAAAATTATATTAAAGAAAACAAACAAAGTAGTTTCGACCTCATAAAAGGTGGCGGGGGTTACGTTTAGAATAAGGTAAATGGTGGTCGATGATAATATCGACCACCCCCCTTAATATAGGGAGGGGTCGGTATTACCACCGACTACCCTCCTCCTTCGCATACCACGTCTCCCTCTTCCGCCATAAACACTGCAGTCAGCGATGAAATGTTTCCTCCCTTTGTAATGTTTCATACTCCACGTGGAAGCCACGTTACAAGCAAGCATAAACCACGATGGGTATTGTTGTTCCATGCACCACGTTAACTTGCCAAAAAAACAGTGGAGGCACCGATTTATATGCAAACTTTGCCATTAAGGTATGTAGTGGTGGAATTAATTAATGTTAGTATTAGTTTGGAGAATAACGTGGTTTACTAGCCTACGTAAACCCACCCATATCCACCATTACCAACGTGTATTAGATAGTTGTTTGATTTGCTCATTTTTAGGAAGTTATTTTTAGTAAAGTCGACTTAGTCTTGGGTTAAAAGCCTCATGGATAAATTATTAATATGGACTTAACCACTTTAGTGGTGTGGTGTCATGAAATGCTTAATGCATAACTTTACATGGTGAACACATAGGTGTTCATATATGATTAGGACTGTAATGATGTAATTAAATCTTGAGTGGTGTCACTTAGAGTCAATCCACCTCTAGTAGAGGTAGCCTGAAAGTAGGAAAGAGGGTAGATGACAACCTTATATATAGACCATTGAGTTGGAAGAGAAGAAGAGGATGGAGATGCAACGAAGGAATAGAGAATGAAATAGGAGAATAGTAAGTTGGAGAATAGTGAGTTGAAGAATAGCAAGTTTGAGATTGACAAGCAAGGCATAGAGCTAATTGGTGGAAGATCGTCAGAAGTTTCACAAATCAAATTCAAGCTTGCAAAGAGGTCAGGGTTTCATTTGATTTTATTTAATATATATAACGAAGGTTGGAATTTGTATTTTTTTTGGACATAGGTTATGGTGATTTATATGATTATGCTTATATCATTGTTAATTAAAAATATAATTATTAGTCATTTAAAATAGCTGAATGGAAATCATAGTGAAATAAATGTTAACTACTTTAATTTCTATAGTAGTGAATAGGGTTATTTAAGCTTGTAGTTATATTATAGGGTTAGTGGATAGGGAGCATGATAGATGTTATGGAAGATGTAATATAGCAAATATGTTTCTTTAAGAAAGTATCGACATTTCTTATGAATTAAAATTATAAGTTTATATCGCCTAATCTCTCTAGATGTCCATGTACCCTTATTTATTTACTTCTTTTCTCAACAAATGATGACTTTGATTTATTTGGTTTAATATAGTCGAAATTCTTATTATTTTCTGGAAATCTTAAATTGCAAGCTATTTATACATTTGGTTGTTTTAAGAAAGATTGTTGTCAATTTGTCTTGTGTTGTGTCTTGGCCAGTTATTTAGATGTATAACCTTAAGGGAGTGAGCCACTATGAGTTGTTCATAATGGCCAACCTTAGATTAGTAATTTTGTATCTTTCATTTGAGGTAGGTCAAGATTGGGAATGGCTGTCTGTGTCGCCATAGAGTTCTGCAGATAGAACTAACCTGTAGTGTCCTAAGAGAGAGAGTGGCTTTCAAGCGGGGGCTGTGCCGAAGTGGTGACAGGATAACCCGTTAGAAGTTGGTTAAGAAAGTGAAAACCTAATAAATGACTAGGGAAGGGTAGAATAAAAGATAAATAAAATAATGTGCCTCGCACATAGGTGAGTGCTAGTATAGGGCTCATAATGTAGCGAGAAGGCCTAGAATGGCAAACTTACCACCTTGTCTTCATGAGAGGATTGGTAAGGTCCGCATGAGTCTTAGTTGGAATCGGAGGTTCGGGAGAGGTTACTAGGATAACCCAGGATGGGGGCCGGGACCTATGGAGGCTGTACCATGGTATCCACCGTAAGACATGCGATGACACTTTCTCCTTAGAGTCACTAGTGTTTTGTGAGTTGGGTCACATAAATGTAAGTGGAGTCTTGTAGTCCTTTCGTCCTTGTTTCATTTTGCTTGCTTGAGGGTTATCTACTATCTCCATCACGGTGGGGTGGTTCCTTTTCGGAATCACATGGTCGGGTGGTAGTGTCACTTCCCATCGGATGTTCTGGTACGTATCTTCGGGCGAGGAAGGACTTCACTGATATTCGTGGATCGTGATTCATGTACCGACTCTTCTTCCTATCCATCATTCAGTTAAATACTAGAGGTTTTGAAAAGAAACTATATGTAACTTTCATTTTGTATCATTTTAGCTCATGATGTAATTTCTTTTTGAAAACATGTATTTTTGAATATTGAAAGCAAAGAAATATTGTAAGATATGCTACTTCAATTACTGATTTCTGATGTATATAATATATGATTGCTTGAAGAAATTTAGATTCTTTCATTGCGGAAATTTTATCTTAAATATCTAATTTATGAAGTAATATTCGTTGGCAACCCTTAGGAAATTCAGGTGTTAAACTTCCGCTATGTTATTAGATGTACTAAGGTTTAATTCATGCATTTTAAAAAAAAAATAAATTATTTCACCCTTAGTTGCATAGATTATGATGTTTTCCTTTAGGGTTCCTGACGGGGCATTACATTTGGTATCAGAGCCAAGTTTCAACATTGGGTACTCTGGGTTTGTAGTGTGCCTATTCAACTTGATTTTTTATTTAGGTCCTAACATTTGTGTTTTCCTTGTTTATCCTTGTCATAAATCTGCATTTTTTCTCTTTTGTAGTACTCGGTCATGGCTAGGAGAGCTAGGGGAGGTGGCCGTATGGGTGGTCGCAATAGAGGCAGAGGTAGAGGAAGAGGTGGAGGACGAGGCCGTGGTTCTGATCATCATAGTCCTTCACCACCACCTACTCATGTTAGTGCAGAGCTAGAACAGTCTGTTCATCAGGACTTACCTCATGCAGAAGAACAGGTTCCCGAAAGGGAAGAGCTGAGACAAATGTTTCAGGAGGTTCTTGCTAGGTTAGGCCCTAGGCCTGAGGTTGTTCAGCCAATGCCAGAAGAGAGAGAGAGGGAAAGATCACCTAGAAGGATAGGGATTGCAAACAATGAAGATCCAGTTTCTTTGGGTCACATAAAGGACTTGATGAGGTCCAATCCTCCTTTCTTTAATGGTATGGGCACTGGTCTAGAGGCGGAGACTTGGCTTATCGGTCTGGATAGGTGTTTTGCTATGTTTCCATATAGTAGCAACACCAAGGCAAGATGTGCTATTATGCATCTCGAAAACTTCGCATCAATCTGGTGGAGACTGGAGGAGGAAATGATCGGTGTGTGCATTAACACTGTGACATGGGAGCTGTTTCTAGAAAGATTTAGGGCACGGTTTCTCTCGCCCCAGTGGAAACAGACTCGGGCAGATGAGTTCCATGCACTGCGATAGTATGGTATGACGGTAGACCAGTATGAGCACAGATTCTATGAGCTCAAGCAATATGCTAGAATTGGTAATAATGAGGCTATGCTCGTACAACATTTCTTGAGGGGCTTGAATGATCGCATTAGTGGAGGTGTTAGGGTGTTCGAGCCAACTTCAGTGGAGACAGCTGTGGCAAAGGCCCGATTGGTAGAGCTAAACCTTAGCCGTGCTCTTGGTGGGCAAACAGGTGTGCAGATAGGGAGTGCTCCTTCCAGTGGGAATAGAGCTCGTGGTAATCAGTTTCAGTCAGCTGCACCATTTAAGGCTCCGCAGGCACCTGCTAAGGGTGGACCACAGCAGCAGCAACCATCAAAATCGAAACAGTTCTAGAGCTAGAAGGGTGGCAATGCTCAATTTAGGAAAAATAGAAATTGGCAGAGGGGCAGACAGGGCCCTACAGGGGAATCCTCGCAAAGTGCATCTCATGCTCCTAGCCAGGGAAATTATCAGCAATCCAATGGTCCGACAAGTAATAGAGGAGCTTGCTTCTCTTGTGGGCAGTATGGTCACAGAGTTGCGCAGTGTCCTCAGCGTTTCCACAACACAGGGAGTCAACGGCTGGCAGCGTCAGAGCCTACAGTGGGAGATGCGGGCAGATCTCACAGAGTGTTCGTAGCGGTGGATAACCGCCAAGCTGATCATCAAGGTACAGTTATAGAAGCAGCAGGTATGTTGCGTGGAATCCCTATCTCTGTACTTTTTGATTCCGGAGCTTCAGATTCTTTCATTTCTTCGTCTATTGTGGAGCGGTGTGGACTCACGTCTGCTAAAGAGATGAATAGGTGGCAAGTAGAGTTGGCAACGGGTGTCCGTGTTTTTGTAGATGCCTTTATCCCCAGTTGTGAGTTGAATTTAGGAACCATAGTTACTTCAGTTGACCTACGAGTCATTCCTTTGGGTTCTTATGGAGTTGTGTTGGGAATGGATTGGCTATCTTCTCATAATGCTCACGTAGATTGTCGCAAGAAGACAGTGGATTGTTTAGATGACCTTGGCAAGGAAGTGAAAATTGTTGGAGTTCAGAGACCAATATCCTTACGTATGATCTCTGCTATGCAACTTAAGCGGTGCATGCGTAGAGGGTGTCAGCTTTTTGCAGTTACCCTTGAGGACATGGATGAGTTAAAGAGTCGAGAAATCGCTCTTGATAGTCACCCTATTCTTCAAGAGTATGCTGATGTATTTCCATTAGATATTCCTGGTATGCCTCCAAAAAGAGACATAGATTTTCACATTGATTTGGTTCCTGGTGCAGAACCTATTTCGAGAGCTCCATATCGGATGACCACTCAGGAGTTAAGTGAATTGAAGTTACAACTGGAAGAGTTGTTAGCCAAAGGATTTATTCGTCCTAGTGTTTCTCCTTGGGGTGCGCCTGTTATCTTTGTTAAGAAAAAGGATGGTTCTCTTCGGTTATGCATTGATTACCGACAGCTGAATAAGGTAACCATCCGGAATCGATATCCTTTGCCTCGTATTGATGATCTTTTTGATCAAGTAAAGGGAGCCAAGATATTCTCTAAGATTGACCTGAAATCTAGATATCACCAGTTGCGTATCCAGGATGCAGATATTCATAAGACAGCGTTTCGCACTTGTTATGGTCACTATGAGTTCACAGTAGTACCATTTGGGTTGACGAATGCGCCTTCAGTTTTCATGAGCCTCATGAATGGGGTTTTTCGCACCTACCTTGATCATTTTGTCCTTGTGTTCTTAGATGACATATTAATTTATTCTAGAACTATGGAAGAACATGAAGGTCACTTACGACAGGTAATGCAGTGCTTGAGGGAAAACCAACTTTATGCTAATTTGGCAAAGTGTGATTTTTTTCAATCAGAGGTAAACTATCTTGGTCATATAGTTTCAGGGGAAGGTGTATCCGTGGATCCTTCAAAAATCTAAGCCATTGTTGATTGGCCAGTGCCAACCAACGTTTCTGAAGTTCGAAGTTTTATGGGTTTGGCCGGATACTATCGTCGATTTGTTCAAGGCTTTTCCCGGATAGGTCACCCGATTACTTCTCTACAGCGAAAAGGGAAGAAGTTTGTTTGGTCAGAACAATGTGAGTCAGCTTTTCGTACCTTGAAGGAACTCCTTGTCAGTGCTCCGATTTTGGCAGTTCCAGATCCATCTAGAGATTTTGTAGTATGCACAGATGCCTCTTTGGAAGGTATAGGTGCAGTGCTTATGCAAGATGGACGAGTGGTTGCTTATGAGTCTCGCAAACTCAAGAACCACGAGTTGAACTACCCAGTTCACGATTTGGAGTTGGCAGCTGTAGTTCATGCCTTGGTTAGATGGCGACATTTTCTGTTAGGGCGTCGTTTTGAACTGCATAGTGATCACCGTAGTCTACAGTATATTTTTACACAACCAAATTTGAATGCTCGACAACGGAGATGGATGGAATTTCTCTGCGAATATGATTTTGATGTTCGATACATTCAGGGAAAAGAGAACGTGGTGGCAGATGCTTTGAGTCGTAGGCAGCATGAAGTTTCGGTATTGTCCCTTGGAGTTGACTTGAGAGAGAGGATTCTCAGAGTTCTCCCTCAGGATACTTGGTATCAAGATGTTAGAACCATGATACAGTCCGGAAGGTCTTTAGAGGGAAGATATTCTGGATATAATCTTGAGGCAGATGGACTTCTTCGTCACCATGGGCAGATCTATGTACCTTCTTTAGAGGGTCTTCGCGTCTTGATCATGACTGAGGCCCATCGTGCACCTTATTCGGCACATCCAGGTGTCAAGAAGATGCACGCAGATCTCAGACAAATTTATCATTGGGAAGGTATGAAACGTGACATTGCTGATTTCGTGTCAAAGTGTTTAGAATGTCAGCGGGTGAAGGTAGAGCATCAGCACCCGGCAGGGCTTCTTCAACCTAATTTGATACCAGATTGGAAATGGGATATCATTTCCATGGATTTCATTGTTGGGTTGCCTGTCTCTTCGCGTCGGCATGATGCCATTATGGTCATAGTTGATAGGTTGACTAAGATTGCTCATTTTGTTCCTATTCGAGCTTCCTATACAGCAGCAGTGGTGGCACGAGTCTTCTTGGAAGAAGTAGTGAGACTGCATGGGGTCCCGAGGCGGATCATCTCTGATAGAGATCCTGTCTTTACCTCAGCTTTGTGGACCTCACTTCAGCATGCTTTGGGAACTCAATTGAACTTTAGTTCAGCCTATCACCCAGAGACGGATGGTCAGACAGAGAGAGTGAATCAGGTTTTGGAGGACATGCTTCGCATGTATGTTATGGACCAGCAGTCGCATTGGGAGGATTATATCTACCTTGTAGAGTTTGCATATAACAATGAATATCATAGCTCCATAGGTATGTCCCCCTTTCAGGCATTATATGGTCGTCCTTGCCGTACTCCTTTGAGTTGGGATCAGTTAGAGGATAGGGTGCTTATAGGTCCGGATATTCTTCGAGAGATGGAGCAACAAGTGGGGCGAATTCGAGAGCATTTGGTAGCTGCACAGGATAGGCAGAAGAAGTATGCAGATGCTCATAGGATAGATCGTCAATTTTCTGTTGGCGACCGTGTGTTTCTGAGAGTGCGTCCACGGAAGAGTCCGATCCGTTATGGGAAGGGTTCTAAGTTGGCGCCTCGGTTTGTAGGCCCTTTCGAGATTCTTGAGAGGATAGGTCCTGTTGCTTACCGCCTTGCCTTGCCACCGAATCTATCCCGCATCCATGATGTCTTTCATGTTTCAGTTCTTCGACCTTATCACCCTGATGTGACACATGTTCTTGATTGGAACTCTTTGCAGGTCGAGGACGGGCAGCTTTCCATGGAACCCGTGCGCATTCTTCAGCATCGGGATTTGATCCTCAGGGGTCGCACCATCGACCAGGTAAGGGTCCTATGGGACCCAAATGATGAGACCTTGGCAACTTGGGAAGATGTAGTGAAGATGAGAGAGTTATATTCATATTTGTTTTAGGCTTCCAGGAGTAAGCCTAGTCTTGGGGGGGAGAATGTAGTACCCTTACTCGTTTGAACTGATATTTTGTTCTTATTATTCTCAGTGGATACATTATCATTGGTTATTTAGAATTGTATAACATTGTTCCATGTTTTATTTGATTATGAGACATATGATTTATTTGCAGTATTTATGTACTTATGTTTTATGGCATTGTATGGTTCATTGCTATGCACTGACGCTTTACTTCATCTATGCACTGTGTGTTGTGTATCTGTGAGTGTATGGGATGCATGGGGACGATTTTCCTTCTCATCTCGGTGAGACAGGGAACGTCGTGATTCTCCTTCATCGGTGTGTATGTTGAAATTTCTATATATGTATATATGCATGTGTGGTCGGTGATGCAGGATGTTGCAGGTACAAGTACCGGGTAGGTACGGGGCATCGTCTCCACCTGGCTACACAGGTCTGAGCGTGCCTTATATTTTCCGATGGAAGTGAAGGAGATAGTAGTTGACCCTAATTTTAGTCAATTACACTCGGGTGAGTGCCTTCAGTAAGTCATTCTGTCAATTGGTTTGGTCTTCATATTTTATTGTTTGATCGTTATAAAAGTCGCTTGATGCTTGCTCAGTCTGCGTATCCAGTGTCCCAATTTTCGTATGTCATTGGTAAATGTTACGTTTATTACGTCCATAAGAGTAGTTTTAGTAATTGGAGGAAAAAGAATCAAGTGATCTAGTGACTTAATATTGTTTATAAAGGACGAGTTAATATCTTAGTATGAGTTGATATGAATTTTATCAACTTGTTAGCTCGATGGTTGCAATTCGATCGTTTGAATAAATGTAAGGACATAATATACTCAGAAGGCAATAGTCACTGATAAGTAGTTATTTGAGTTGAGATAAGGTGATCATAGTATCAGTAGTTTATATCGCCATCGGTTTACTGTGATTTTGGATTATGCATGTATATAATTAGAATTATAAATATATCATGTTTTATAGACTTTTCGAACGTGTAATATATACATAATTCAATTATTTGAATATATATATATGAAACACCACTCGTTATAAATATTGGAAAACCAAAATGCACTTTAACAAATATAATTTGCTAAGAAGGATTAATATTTAAATAATTATATTAATTAAAGTTATTAATTCATTATTAAAATATAACAAAGAAATGATATTAAAACATAATAACAAAAAAAAATTATATTAAAGAAAACAAATAAAGTAGTTTCGACCTCATAAAAGGTGGCGGGGGTTACGTTTAGAATAAGGTAAATGGTGGTCGATGATAATATCGACCACCCCCCTTAATATAGGGAGGGGTCGGTATTACCACCGACTACCCTCCTCCTTTGCATACCACGTCTCCCTCTTCCGCCATAAACACTGCAGTCAGCGATGAAATGTTTCCTCCCTTTGTAATGTTTCATACTCCACGTGGAAGCCACGTTGCAAGCAAGCATAAACCACGATGGGTATTGCTGTTCCATGCACCACGTTAACTTGCAAAAAAAACAGTGGAGGCACCGATTTATATGCAAACTTTGCCATTAAGGTATGTAGTGGTGGAATTAATTAATGTTAGTATTAGTTTGGAGAATAACATGGTTTACTAGCCTACGTAAACGCACCCATATCCACCATTACCAACGTGTATTAGATAGTTGTTTGATTTGCTCATTTTTAGGAAGTTATTTTTAGTAAAGTCGACTTAGTCTTGGGTTAAAAGCCTCATGGATAAATTATTAATATGGACTTAACCACTTTAGTGGTGTGGTGTCATGAAATGCTTAATGCATAACTTTACATGGTGAACACATAGGTGTTCATATATGATTAGGACTGTAATGATGTAATTAAATCTTGAGTGGTGTCACTTAGAGTCAATCCACCTCTAGTAGAGGTAGCCTGAAAGTAGGAAAGAGGGTAGATGGCAACCTTATATATAGACCATTGAGTTGGAAGAGAAGAAGAGGATGGAGATGCAACGAAGGAATAGAGAATGAAATAGGAGAATAGTAAGTTGGAGAATAGTGAGTTGAAGAATAGCAAGTTTGAGATTGACAAGCAAGGCATAGAGCTAATTGGTGGAAGATCGTCAGAAGTTTCACAAATCAGATTCAAGCTTGAAAAGAGGTCAGGGTTTCATTTGATTTTATTTAATATATATAACGAAGGTTGGAATTTGTATTTTTTTTGGACATAGGTTATGGTGATTTATATGATTATGCTTATATCATTGTTAATTAAAAATATAATTATTAGTCATTTAAAATAGCTGAATGGAAATCATAGTGAAATAAATGTTAACTACTTTAATTTCTATAGTAGTGAATAGGGTTATTTAAGCTTGTAGTTATATTATAGGGTTAGTGGATAGGGAGCATGATAGATGTTATGGAAGATGTAATATAGCAAATATGTTTCTTTAAGAAAGTATCGACATTTCTTATGAATTAAAATTATAAGTTTATATCGCCTAATCTCTCTAGACGTCCATGTACCCTTATTTATTTACTTCTTTTCTCAACAAATGATGACTTTGATTTATTTGGTTTAATATAGTTGAAATTCTTATTATTTTCTGGAAATCTTAAATTGCAAGCTATTTATACATTTGGTTGTTTTAAGAAAGATTGTTGTCAATTTGTCTTGTGTTGTGTCTTGGCCAGTTATTTAGATGTATAACCTTAAGGGAGTGAGCC
The DNA here is from genome assembly GCF_030272615.1 of Cryptomeria japonica. NCBI lineage: Eukaryota > Viridiplantae > Streptophyta > Pinopsida > Cupressales > Cupressaceae > Cryptomeria > Cryptomeria japonica. The sequence goes on along the minus strand of NC_081410.1, from coordinate 8,327,106 downwards.
ACTATGAGTTGTTCGTAATGGCCAACCTTAGATTAGTAATTTTGTATCTTTCATTTGAGGTAGGTCAAGATTGGGAATGGCTGTCTGTGTCGCCATAGAGTTCTGCAGATAGAGCTAACCTGTAGTGTCCTAAGAGAGCGAGTGGCTTTCAAGCGGGGGCTGTGCCGAAGTGGTGACAGGATAACCCGTTAGAAGTTGGTTAAGAAAGTGAAAACTTAATAAATGACTAGGGAAGGGTAGAATAAAAGATAAATAAAATAATGTGCCTCGCACATAGGTGAGTGCTAGTATAGGGCTCATAATGTAGCGAGAAGGCCTGGAATGGCAAACTTACCACCTTGTCTTCATGAGAGGATTGGTAAGGTCCGCATGAGTCTTAGTTGGAATCGGAGGTTCGAGAGAGGTTACCAGGATAACCCAGGATGGGGGCTGGGACCTATGGAGGCTGTACCATGGTATCCACCGTAAGACATGCGATGACACTTTCTCCTTAGAGTCACTAGTGTTTTGTGAGTTGGGTCACATAAATGTAAGTGGAGTCTTGTAGTCCTTTCGTCCTTGTTTCATTTTGCTTGCTTGAGGGTTATCTACTATCTCCAGCACGGTGGGGTGGTTCCTTTTCGGAATCACATGGTCGGGTGGTAGTGTCACTTCCCATCGGATGTTCTGGTACGTATCTTCGGGCGAGGAAGGACTTCGCTGATATTCGTGGATCGTGATTCATGTACCGACTCTTCTTCCTATCCATCATTCAGTTAAATACTAGAGGTTTTGAAAAGAAACTATATGTAACTTTCATTTTGTATCATTTTAGCTCATGATGTAATTTCTTTTTGAAAACATGTATTTTTGAATATTGAAAGCAAAGAAATATTGTAAGATATGCTACTTCAATTACTGATTTCTGATGTATATAATATATGATTGCTTGAAGAAATTTAGATTCTTTCGTTGCGGAAATTTTATCTTAAATATCTAATTTATGAAGTAATATTCATTGGCAACCCTTAGGAAATTCAGGTGTTAAACTTCCGCTATGTTATTAGATGTACTAAGGTTTAATTCATGCATTTTAAAAAAAATAAAAAATTATTTCACCCTTAGTTGCATAGATTATGATGTTTTCCTTTAGGGTTCCTGACGGGGCATTACATGCTTCCACTACATGACGAAATTTACATGTTTCCCGGAACAAGATAACATTTTTTTGTCACAAAAGGACAAAATTGCCAATTGGATAAATAACTAACTTTTGGCTTTTATTGTATTATATTAAATTTAGCCAAAAGGTTGTTATTTTTACAATGAGTTAATTCTTTTTACAATAAATCATGTTCAAGGTTTTATCCAACTGTCATCTCTTTGTTTTTGTATATTTCTTGTAGCATTCTTGATGGATGTCACTATTTTATAGAATTTTGAATTTTTGTGCTATGATGGCAATCATCAAATCTCTATGCTTTATCTCCAACTCTACAATACACTTTATGTTTGTTGACATCTCTAGATTTTATAGAATTCTTCATTTCTACGAGCATGTTACTCTCAATCTTCTTCAAAAAGATATCATCTTCAGTATTTTGATCTTGTGTTTCCCATTGCCTTGGTAATCTTATGATAGATTTGGAAACATTATTTGGAAATGCTTGAATCATTGGCTCCTCTGAATGTTCCTTTCTCTGTGGTTCCTCTCAGAAATTGCTTCATTGAGATCATATCTTCAACCTTTTCATCTCTCTAACTCCTTTTGGTGTCATTCATCTGCCATTCACAATTAGTTCTTATCACTTAAGAGCTTCAAAAGTTTCTTAGGGCTAGTATTGTTATCAAATTCTTAAAATATCTTTCACTTGATCAACAATCAGATTTATCTTGTACATCATGAAATTTTATCCCTCATTCTTCTCATCCATCGAAGGATTCATCAACTCGTACAACCTATCTTGTCTCACTTTGAGGGAATTTGGACTTAGGAAAGTCTTTACACACCTTAGCATTTGGAAATAGGATTGTATCTTAGTGTGCATTTTGAGAATTTAGTCCCTAGGAGAAACTTAGACCTAAAAATCATATTGGAAACCTTAGACTCAAGAATGGGATTTGGGATTCTACAAATGATACAATGATATTGGCAAAATGTGGACTTAAGACTCAGATTTGTGTTAAACTTGGCTCATGGACTATCCTTTGGATCGTTGACCTCAAAAGCATTTTGATAGCTCATTCCCAAACTCAGACCCTAGAGAGGAAGTACAATTTTTACTATTGGAAACTCAAAGTTTAGACTGATTTTAAGATACCTCAATCAGAAAACTCAATGGAATGAAATCAAGATCATTGCCTGTCAAACTCGGTATCAGGAAACCCCTCAGGATTAGACACAAACTTAGTATTTGGAAGAGTTTTGGAACTAATCCCAATTTGCTTCTTAAGTTTGAACTTTGAAACACACATACCTTTTCAAACCAAAACTTGGCACCTAGAGTATTCTTAGAAACCCGGACTTAGGAAGACATTTAGAATTTTTTTATTCTTAATCCTAAGTCTAAATTTGGGATGATGGATGAGTTTTGCTAAACTCAAGGGCAAGATATGTTTTTGGATTAAGACTTGTTCCCTTTTATAGTGCTACTATCAAGTTTGGGACAAAGGGGCTATGGTAAGGTTGAAAACTTGGGGGTAAGATTTTTTTTGGGAATAAGGCTATCCCCACTTGCTATGCAAAGTCTGAGTTTGGGATTATCCTTACATTATTTCCTTATTCCAAAATTATTTACCAAATCCAAGTTGGTCACTACATTGGGGAAGTATGGCTTTGTTCCTTGTCCATTTGCTTGAATCAAGTTTTGGTCTTTGAATGCCCGTCTCATTTTTTGAATCATTTTTTTGTCTTCATTGCTCTCCTCCTAAATTATGGTAAGCCCACACTTCATATTTTTCTCACATATTTATGCCAATCCCCATGCCTTATTGCTAAATTCCAATGTTGCTGAAAGATCTTTGAATTCCAGGAGGCATGGTGTTGGGTCCATGATTCTTCCCACAAGAGGTTCGGGTTTTGACCTAGGCTTGAACTTGCGTCATGTCATGACGTTTTCACACATCACCCCATTGCAAATGGGGACCCCTTACTTTTTAGGTCCTCTTTGTCTTTTGGTTGTGTTTCTATGGATCTTTTTGCAGCAATCCCTTTGGTCTCCCTGGTCTGCAAGTGATTGGAATAAGATTTGATCAAGTCTGCAAGTTGTTTGAATAAATTTGGCTAAGTCTGGAACTTGTTTTGTCAATTTTAGGGTTTTGCCCTTCAGACTAGATTTGAGGCCTTACCTTTAGGGTTTTGGAAAAACTGAAGGTTGCATTGGAATCAAAGCCCTCCAAGGAACCTACCAGTGAAATTTGGGTGAATTTTGAGCAACTTTCTATTTTTAGAAAGTTCCTATTTTTTAGGGATTTCACTGCCTCTTAGATTGCCTTTATTTTCCCAAAAATCAAACTTACTATTTTTAGCAAATTCTATTTTTATTAAGTGTGGTCTCGCCCTATTTTGCCCTAATCTTAACATTCAGAAGTACTTACTATTTTGGGTAAGTCTATTTTTGGCAGGTTCTTCACAGACAAGGGTGTTGGCACTGAAGACTGAACATTCCTAAATACTTGTCTAAATCTGGAAAGTTTAAAATAGCAGGCTTCTAAGCAAAAAATGGTTGAGTGTGGAAATCATTCCAAAAATGGAAAGGCATTAAAAACTTTCCAAGGCAGAGAAAAATCACTTCAATCCAAAAAATTTAAATGGCATCCCAATCCGAAAATGAGTAAAATTGGCTAAGTTTGATGAGCAATCAATGACAAATCCTTGCCAAAGGCAGAATGGCTTTCAAGGAGGTGGGCGACAAATTGAGGGTGTGGAGGAATTTTTCTCCACACCATATTTTCCTTCACCCTGCCAAAATTCTGCCTAAGTTGGCAGTTGTGCGCCAAAATGAGGCCATGGAGGAATTTTCCTCCATGGCGACTTTTCATTCACCTTGTCAAAATTCCAACTAAGCTGGTAGTTGGGCGCCAAAATGGGGTGTCCACCCAATTAGGTGCTTGGGTGCCAAAACCAGGGTGTCATGGAAAAGTCAACGCAGTCAATAATCCTCCATAGCATAGAAATTCCGCCCAAGTGTGCATCAAGGCGCCAAAGTGAGGAAGGGAAGAATTTTTCCTTCCAAAGGAAAATTCCTCTAGAGGGTCATTCCAATGCCCAAGATTGAAGGTTGAATTCCAAGGCATGGAAATTTGAAGTCAAGGAATTTTCCTTCCAAAGAAAATTCCTCCATAGGGTTATTCCAGCACCCAAGATTGAAGGTTGAATTCCAAGGCATGGAAATTTGAAGTTAAGGATAAGAATGAGAAAGGAATATCCCCTCAGGAGAAATTTCAAAAAAATCTCTTTCAAGCATGAAAATCCGTCCAAATTTCAAGGCGATAACAAAATTGACCAAGGGAGAGAATTTTCTCTCTCTTTGATCTTGGAACTCAAAATTTTAAACATTCCTATTAAGTAGGAAAAGTGAAAAATTGACTAAGTGTTGGAAATTCCTTCCTTTGGGACAAAATTCCAAGAAAAGTGAAAAATTGACTTGTTGGAAATTCCTTCCTTCAAGACAAAATTCCAAGAAAAAAAATTGACTAAGCATTAAATTTCCTTCCTTCAGGACATAATTATGAAGATTGAAGAAATTCCTTCCTTAGGGAAGAAATGTGCCCAAGGTGAAGAATTTTAAGGCACAAGGAAAATTGGCTAAGTAAGAAGATTTTCTCTCTCCAAAGCTCAGAACAAGACAAAATTCCTAAGGCATGGAAAATGGTCAGTGGTTAGGAAAATCTTCCTTCAGGACGAAGTGTGCACAAATTTTTTCCTTAAGAACAAAATTCTCTCTCCAACAATTCCAGATGTGCAGGATTCCTACATGAGCGAATAAATTTGTTAAAATTCTTCCAAGGTTGGAAAATCTTCCAAAATGTCTTTTGTAGGCCCAAAATGGAAAGATTCTTGTAAAGGATGGGTTGCCAACATGCAAAGAGAATATTCGTATTAATGAAACACAACCAGGAAAATTATAAATGATGACAGAGTCCATTTGCATGACAAGAATTTATTGAGTACATGAAGGCATAGTGGTCCATTCATTGCTGGAATATTTGACCAAGGTGGCGGCTAATTCATTGCATGACAGCGGTCGTACTTAATGCAGTGGTAGAGCATCTTTTGCATGTAACTAGTTTTGGAGGCGACAATGCATTTATTACGCATAGGGCAAATTTGAAAGAAGTGGTGCATTTAATGCATAGTGGATGCCATTTTTGGTAGAATGTAATTAATGGATAATGGGCATGATGGGTTATTAATGTTTATTCTCATCTTGTTGCATCATGTGTGTGGAATCTTTTGGGATAAACCCTAATTAGGGTTTGCATGTAATCAAGGTTGGAGGCCTATATAAGGGGGTGACCCCTTCATTTGTAAAGGAGGAAGATTTGTATGAAATTCTTGCGATAAGTTTTTGAGATAATAACAATGAAACATTGTTCTATGATGGTGTCCACTTAAGTTATTTTTCAAAACTTGCATGGTTTTACCTTCCTCACTTAGAGTAGAAGTAGAGTAGTGCTTTGATTTCAATGGAGAATGTAATGGTTTTTGATGAATTTCCATGGTTCATACTTTTTGCATCTTGTTGATTATAAGTTGTAGTGTAAAGTTAGCCTAAGCCACTAAATTTGTACTAAGTTCAGTTGTGAATAGTCGTTTGGATTGCATCATGTTGGGTATTCAAATGCACTTTCTTAATGTGAAAATCCTTCAACATCCTCAAAAGATTGCACTGGTTCTTGTAGAGTTGTAGTTGATCTTGGCAAAGCAAAACTTGGTTTATTTGGAATTCATCCACTAGAGCACTATCTATTGATATCACTGCCCTTAGGAGTAGATCTAGATCCTTCTAACCCTTTCCCCTTTAATTTCAGTTCATTTGAAGAAGAAGCATCACATAATTGCTATATCCAATGATGAAGTTCCAGCCACAACAAAGAAGTGAAAGAATGATCCAAACGTAAGTCCCCTTGGATTACCAACATATCACATCAAGCCAACTGAGTCACATCCATTGCATAATCGGAACCCTGGAGTTTGTTTGAAGTTATTGCAATCTTAGCATACAATTGAACTTTGATCAAGAGAGAGTAAAGGGACCATTGGGCAACTTTATTCTATGTTAGACTCTGTCATAAAAAACACGTCAACACGTCCATAGTCCCTCCTCATGCCCCTATGTACTTTCTTCTTCAAGCTCCTGTTGGAGGCTTGATTTGGCTCAGATTTAAACTCTTACACTTGCACCTTTGAATCCTCACCTCTGCATTCCACGTGTCTCTAGGCTTTGCTACTTCTCTCACCCTACGAGACAAAAGTTGCTACAATATCAGCAAAGCAAGCAAAAACAAAGGGGGCTCCTTGTCGGAGACGGGGTGTGTGTGTGTGTGTGTGCAACACAACAAGAAGGCCACAATTTTTCATAAAGAATATTTTAGTGCATGGTATCCTTGGAGAGGTGGATCCCTTGTGTATGTAACTTTTTCACACATATTTTGGGGCATTAGTCTCTTGGGATTTTTCAATATTTTAAATATCATATGGTAGTTTTACTCAAGTCCAAATTCTATAAATTGAAGACTTGGCTGAGTGGTTTGGCTATCAAAAGTTGAAAAAGTGTTGTTGGGTTGCCTACATATTTCAAGGAGGAGGTGATTGCTATTACATTAGAAGTTTCCGTCAGATCCTTGTATTTAACAAATGGCTATTAGAGTAATAAAATGGATGATCTCATTTTTATGTGGGGTTTTTTCCAAAAGGATTTTCTTAGGTATCATATGTCATCTCTCTTCTTATTTTCTTGTTGATTTTAGTAGCTAAGATAAATGGTTATGGTGTGCATATTGTTTTTAACGATCAATGTTGTAAATTGGGTACAAGAGTTTTGCTTTTACAAATGATATTTGGCACAATATTTTGTTTAGAGTGGGTGCTGCCATTTTGCTCAACTCTACCATGTCTTTGTTGGTGATAGATTTTCAATTGTAGACATTGGGGCAAATGTTCTCACAGAGAGATGAGTAGGGATCTTTACACTCATATATGGGCACAAACATCAAGTTTCTTGGGTGTATAAACCTTGAGGCCACGATCACTATTCCCTCGATATAATGAAAACGTGAATTGTGTTCATTGATCTTGTATGCACAAGTGCTCAGAAACTTTGGCAATAACCAATTGAAGCCATGATGGCCTCCACTAAATGTATGTTGTGATGGTTGTGTTTTAGTGTAAAGTGTTGATGGAATCTGTCAAGGAAAAATATCAACCGACTACTATGAACATTTTGTGATAGATTGTTATCATGTTCATTGGAGTGGTGGACGTATGTGTCAAACATGAGTTAAGAGGTGCAACATTGGATTGATGGTGTTTGCCCGAGGGGGTCAACAAACTTAGGAAAAACAAAAATAATGTTAATGCCACTCTAAGGAGAGGTACTTTCCACATGATCTTTAAGGAGGTGTGGCTTCATTTTGCAAAGGAGAGTTTGAAAAGCTCCAAACATAAGATCACATCTCCATATTAATGGTTGGTGCAATTAGAGAGGTGCAGTGTGGTGAGTTTGAAAAGTCCTTGAAGATAACAGGGTGTAGATTATAGTTTGGCCCACACTAGAGTAATTGGGCCTAGTAGCATATGGTGGAAGCAATGTGAAGAAACTTGCATCATTGGAAGGTATCGCAAATCAGTGTTTGGTGTAGTCCAAAGGATGCTAGTGTGGAAGTAGGTAAGAGAAACCTCCAAGAGAAGAGAAAACAATGATGAATGTAGGACTTGTTGATGATCTAAACTATAGACCCCAAATCCCTAAGGTTTGGTAATCTTTTAAGTGTCAGGGGTATCAAAATTGGGAAGATTATTATGAACCTATGTCCAGGTTAGGTAGCTTGGGAGCAATCATTGAGGTGGATAAGATCTCTTTCACTTTTGGCTTTGCAAGACCATTGGGGCTTTCCCTAAGGTGTTAGAATACATATATATATATATATATATATATATATATATATATGTATACATATATATATATGTATACATATATATATATGTATACATATATATATATATGTATACATATAGATATATGTATATATATACATATACATATATATATATATATATATGTATATGTATATATATACATATATATGTATATATATATATATGTATATATATGTATATGTATATATGTATATATATGTATATATATGTATATATATAGATATATATATATACATATATACATATACATATATATACATATATATATATATATACATATATATGTATATATATACATACATATATATATATGTATATATATACATACATATATATATATATACATATATACATATATATATATATATATATATATATATATATATATATATATATATATATATATATATATACACATATATATATTATCATAGAAGCACAATGCTCACCCCAACACAAACCGTTTCCATTGCATAGTGCGCCCCTATTTTGGTTGTCACTTCATGTTCATATGTTGGTTTGGGGAACTCAAGGTTAAACACCTTACTAAAATATATAAATTGTTATATGGGTGTCTGAGAATATTTTTATGATATCCCTTTATATTATTATACATTTAGACATAACAATTGGAACACACTAAAACTAAACTAAAAGATGTTTAAATTCATGTATTATGAATGTGTTGAGGATGATGGGGAGAGAAATCATGTAATAGATCAGTCCCTTTTATCTTGTTGAGGAATAACCTTTGAATTTAATCAAACATGTAATAATTAACATCAAGGTGATACCTTAATCAAGATATTAGAGAAGACCATGCCTTTCAAAATGCACAAGTAAGATAGGCTCTACACTTACATTTAGAAAAACAATCGATAGTTACATACTATTAAATGAATCTACTTAGTGATCCATGAACATACCCATAGAAAAAGACAAGAAAAATGATAATAAAGTTATTTTAACCATTCTAAAAAAGGACAAATTTAATCAAATACTAAAGGAGCAAATGTGTTGACTAATAGTATGATGTCTTAAGGAGAAAAATAATAATTAGAAAGAATACATCATATGACCTATTGATAGCCCACGTCTTTAATTTCTATTTAACACTTTGTATAACATTCAACTAATTTAATCACTACTATATGGTATGTAGTCTTCAAATTGTTGCCAACCACATCCACTTTATGACACTCTTTTTTTTATATTAATTTATATCATACAATCATCAATTTCTTTTGCATGGCCTAGTTTTCCTATCTCTATCATAGGACAAATACTTATAGTATGACCTTTCACTATTCTCATTGTCTAACCTTTTTTTATCATATTAATTTTTTTTAAAATTGTGACCATCTATTACTTATAAGTATGTGCATGGAAATGGGAGGATCAAAAGAGGGTCAAAAGTGGCCACTTTTTTCTTCTAGAATTAGTAAAAATTGATTTCAAGGATGAGAAATTGATTATAGCCATGCTCAAAATTTGAAGATGTGACAAGCCATGGTTTGTACTAGGAATCTAGTTTCTAACCTACTAATTGAAAAAAAGAATGGTTGAGAATTAATAAGTTAATATAGGGGGAGCATATGAAGTGCTTTTGATTTAAAACAAAAAAAATATAAAGTCTGATATACTCTCTAAAAAATGTTGACTTTTTTTAAGTATTTCACAAATCACTTAGCTGAAAAGCTAGCTAAAATCACATATCTAATTTTTCTACTAGATTCTTCAACAAATATATGATCTTTGACTATTTCTCAAAGTTATTTTTGAATGTGTATGAAATAGAGTCTAGAATGTAAAAATATAATTTGTTTGAAATTTGAATGAACTAATAAAAAATAAAACAAAAAATTCTATACATAAGATATAGACCAAAAAAGAAAAGAAGATAATAGCAAAAGAAATTGATAATTAAAACATCAATGTATTCAAGATGTTAAAAAAATACATGTAGGTTTTTTTCCTTTTTCGCTTGTCCAACCTTGATTCTTTTGGGGCCTGCTCCCTTGTTTTGTTGTATCTCTAACCGCCTTTGGGTTGTTCTATTAAGGGTCAACACCCTTGTTAATTGTTGCTTTCTTAATCAAAAACAAATTTGTCACTTCTAATACTTTAAATTTTAACTTTGCAATACCCATTCAAAATGACAAACATGTCAGCATTTTGACATGCTACCTCAATTTTAGTATAACTTTCTTCTGAATTTTTTAGGCACAACTCCCTCATATAATCAAACTTTAATTTTTTAAAAGGGGCACACTTTTAACCAGAAAGAAGGGAATGCAACAAAATATTGAAATAAAATAACACGGGACAAATATGGATTTTTTAACAATACATGGGCAATTACCTTCCAGAATAACAATAACACATGTAAAACAGGTAGGTATTTAGTTTCAAAACAATAAATTGGCACACAAACTAATCTACTATATTAAAATGAATTGAAGAAATAAATGAACGTGACAAAATATACTATATAGGAATATATTAACATTTTAAAATAGTCATCACTCACACAAGAAAATGATAACACAAAATATTATAACACATTGACTTCTAGGATTTCTTTATTTAAAATGTCATGCAATTGCAAAGTTCACAAACTTACAGTTACTCCCATATCAAAAATGTTTTTCTTCCCTACCAACTTAACTCTATCTCAAAGAAGTGTTGTTTGCTTGTAATAACATAGACCTATTAATACAAAATAAAAATTAAAAAAATTGTATTATTATTCTTTTAATTTATATAATGTTCATTCACTTTCATAATTGAATATTTGTATCTGTACGAGATAGGCATCCATTCATGCAGGACAAACATTCTTCCATAAAGGACAGTTATCCATCTATTCATTTGAGATAGGCATCTAACCAAAAAGGATATGGATCTATCCATAAAGGATAGGTATCCACCCAAATAGGGTAGGCATCTATCACAAAGATGTGTATGTGCTTTAACCAGAGTCTTAGACTTAGGGATGATCCATAGTGCTAAGTCACTTTAGGGATAGTCCATTGCCCTAAGTCACACTCTGTAAAAAGTGCACTTCCTTATGGAAGTGCACCAAGGTTTGTCTTTAGGAGTACAAAATAAAACACAATGGTAACTTGAATTCCACCTCAAAATTTCACCTAAGTCCCCTAGGGAAACAAGTGATATTTTTTGGATCCTTTCAAGTATACAAGGAATTCATTTTATCTTAAATTTTTAATCGTGTATTTTAACGTAAATACATCCCTTTTATGGGCTTACCTAAGTCCATCCCTAAATGCTCGAGTACTGAGAACTTCCTTCATTTCTTAGACCCCCTAGATACCCTTCTTCCAAATGGGATCAAGGTGTAAAATATGTATTTATGTTTTCTATCTAGGTTTGATGTAAATTGTATAGTGGGTACACAACCTTTTTAGGGTCCTTGTCCTAGATAGTTCCTCTATGGTTGCTACCCACAAAGGGAAGAAGAAAGAACAACTGATCATCATGATCATTTCTTGTCTTCCTAAAATCATCTAACCCCTAATCCTAGGACTATGTCACCTTTGATCCGTGAGTAAAATATTTACTTAAAAAATAAATATAAGTCCAATTAGTCACATGCATCTCAAAATCATATTGGGGGTTTTCTATTTTTGTGCTAGTGTATTTTGGTTCATTAGATTTATCTCTTAAATTAGTGATTCAAGGGAAATTTTTTGCCCCTTAGATTTTTTCCTCATTATGTCTCTTTTTACTCCTCAATGGTTTATAGGAATGATGCCATAGATGTCATTGTTGCAATTATTTTAGGCTATAAATCTAGTAGCCCAAAACACAACAACTTTACTCGTAAACATGAGCCAAAGACACTGTTGATACTAAACATTGATGATTTTGTTCACCTATTATTTAATTTTATCACTAAATGTATAATATACACAATTCAAATTACTTTTTAAGTAAAGAAATACATATTAAAAAAGAAATAATTGAACAAATGAAACAATTTTCCAAAATGCTTGACATACACTAGTAAAATTACTCTTCAAGGGGAAAAAATAGCTTTAAGGATGAATGAACTCATAATAATTAAAACATTTCTTAGACTTGATTGTGTATGTTCCACCTAATGTATTGATTACTTAACCATCTTGCTAAAAGTATCATTTAGACTAATGTTTCTAAGAAAGAGCCCATTACTAACCCATCATGTCAACATAAAACTAACCTTTAAATTGCATTACATAACATAATCCTACGTGTAACTTTGCAATGAATTAGAAGCATTGAAGAGTCATAACAATTATTTGATACAACAAGAAACATGAATCATTTAAACAAAGTCTCTAATTACTTAATTTGTTTTCTTTTTAAGGAAATTTATTTATATAGTCTAGTGACATCAATGTGAAAATAAAATAATATTACTTATCTTAGTGTAGAAGATATAACAATAATTATGAAAAACAAACATAATGGGTAGGTTTTTTAAGGATAATCTTGTATAGTCTTTCTTTTGTAATGTTGATTGATGACATTCAATACAATTTTCTATCTTCATGAATCTTGGATTTATATTATTCAACCTCTATCTATAGGTTCTATCCTTGATAGAAATACCCTATTTGTTAAAGAAAAATGGCGAGCTTATGTAGTTATAGATGATGGAAGATAAGATGTGGAATATTTATGGTACCTTGTATTGATTTGATGTTCCTAATTATATCCACCTATGATAGCTATGGTTGACATCCATATTTGGCTATTATGATATCATCTTGAGTCTTTTCCTAAAATTGATTAGAGAATCACTTATATGTTGATTATGAGACAAATTGTGATTACTTAAGTTGTGACCCAATAATATGAATAGTTATCATAATTTTTAATGTGACTATTTCTATTAGTAAAATATTTTATGGTTAAAACATGTCTTTATTTCTATATTTATGATCATAAAGATATAAATCTAACATGTAGTGCTTTGACTATATTTACTAGGTAAGAAGAGATGTGTGCATTGACTGTGTCATGCAATATTTTTAACTTGGGATTTTGATGTTAAGATTACATTCGTAGAACATCATTACTATAAGTCACACAAGGTCCTAGAGTTATTTAATATTTTTTGAAAAATTAGGGATTAATCTCTATGATTGTCTTATCACATACTATATTTTATTTACATGTATCCTATAATAGTGAGTGAAATTATTTGATTTAGAATAAAAACATATTTCTACTCTACATTATGGTATTTTAGTAAATATTTTGTTGTCTAATAAATATTCAGAGGCCTGTTGTTTAATTCTAGAAGCAATACTAGTCAAAATTTTGTCTTTTCTCTAAACAATATTCTATATCATGTCCTTCAATTTTTAGATTCATGTAGGTGCTTCCATACTTATTATAGAGGTAGTCAAATTACGAACATGAGACACAACCTAAATCTGCTAGTTTATTCTCATGCCAATACCAATTTTTAATGAGTGATTGAATAATTGAATATTCCAAATATAATTTTAACTTCCTATCTATTTGTATCCACTAGAGGAATGACTAAACACGTCCTTAGATTTAAGAAAAAACATCACTATATGTTTTTTTTTCTTGTATTGAACAATATAGAATATTATTAAATTATAGAAATAAAACTATACATTTCTTAGCAAAAGTAGTAGTAAGGAGCAATGAAGTATAACTCATCATTTGTTAAGAGATGTGATTTACTATTAAAAGCTCATATATAGATACAAAAACTCATTCACATATATAGATTAATTCCTTCTCAGTACAACAGTGTTTCGTATCTATATATGATATCCATATCTATATAAGAGTATCAAGGAAGTGAGGGATTATCATAGGCCATACATTGGGAGTAGAAGATTTAGTTTGTAGATCTAAGGGAGAACTGAGCTATAGGAAAGAAAAAGATACATGCTGAAAAGGAAGAATGTGGAGAGATTCAAAAGTATACTCAATAGTCTCCCCATTTCAAAATTTCATGTAGCCTGAACTTAATTTCAATGAAAATTTAGATAGATAATCCTCAATTTCTCATAAGCCTCACAGGCACTCACATTCCTAGCCCATAGATCTATTCAACTTACTAGTTTCAGTTGCCCAAGTTGAGTTAAACAAGATATAAGGGACTATTTTAAAATGAGATTAAAGTTGTTTGAGGTTTCAAGTATCCAAATAATATATGGTCTACGTAAACCCCACAATTTGTAAAAGAGACATGCTCAGTTTAGCGTCCCACACTTCATTATCATGTTTAGTTTAGTGAAAAATATTTATGAATTAATTTTTATCTCTCCCTCTTTATTTTGTGCATTGTCTTGATCAATTTTATTCAATATTCTCAAATAAATTAGTAATTATCATGTATTGATAGAGTTTCAAATCAAGAAGGGGACCAATAATTGTAATTCATTTATATCTTCTTATGTAGCATTCTCTGCATCATATTGATCCCACTGCACCTTACCTCATCAAGCACCTTATTGTGCAATTGATTTTGATGCCTCTCTAGAATTTTGTATGACTTTATGATTACCCCCTTTTACTCTCAGGCCTATAGTGCATTGCAATTCAACATATATTTTTCATCAAATGCATATCTCTTGAGGAGATATATATGGAAAACATCACGTATATGCCTCAGTTGTGGGGGAAGGGCCAATCTGTAAGCAATTGAATTTATCATTTCTAGGATTTCAAAATGCCCTACATATTGTGGTGCTAATTATGCCTTATTCCCAAATCTCGTTGAATTCTTATAGGGTCTAACTCTCAAGAAGACCTTTTCTCCTAATGCAAATTCTCTTTGTGTTTTGTTCTTATCTACATAGCTCTTTTGCCTATCTATAGCCTTCTTCAATCTCTATCTTATTTCCTTGGTCTGATTTTCCATTTCCTTTAACATATTGGGGCCAATTATTATTCTATCTTCAAGATTGTCCCAACTCAAAGGTGTTTGACATGTTCTACTATATAATGCCTTAAACGATGTCATGCCCAAGGAAGACTGAAGCGTGTTGTTATATGCAAACTCCACTAATGGAAGATATTTTTCCCATTTTGATTGTTGGTCCATACAATAAATATGAAGAAGTTCCTCCACTATTTGATTTGTTCTTTCTATTTTCTCATTTGTTTTAGGATGGAAAGTTGTACTAAAATTAATTTGTGTTCCCAAAGCTAATTGAAGGCTTGTTTAAAACCTTGAAGTAAACCTAACATCCCTATCTAAAATGATCTTCTCAGGAATCCCACGTCATCTGAAAATTTCCCTTCACAAAACATTTTTCCAATATGGAGCATCATCAGCAAGGATCCCTAGTATAAATTTTGGCACCTCGGTAGGTTTATCAATTACCACCATTGTGGCATTATTGCCGATATAGTGTCATAGGTAACCATTGTATAAATTCTATGCTAATGACTTGCCACTTGTGATGTGGTATGTCATGGTGGTACAATAGCCTTGATGGATGATTATGCCATGCTTTTACCCTTTCACATACCATACACTTAGCCACAAAGTGCACTATCTTTTTCATCCCTTGTCAAAAATATAAATTTTTGAAGTCTGAGTATAGCTTTACCTCCATATGTCCTGAATAAGGGGTGTTGTGTACTTCTGTCAAAACCAACTTCCTCAAATGACCAGAGTTGGGAACATTTATTTTATTATATAATACCTAATAAATTTATCATTGTCGAGAGTGTACCCTTCCACCTTAGGTTAAGCTAGATTAACTTCAAGATTGATGTGAGTTGTTTATACTAGGGATCATTTATTTAATTTTCAAACACTTCCTCTTTTATTTAGTGATTTTGAAAACTGTTGTGGCCATCAAGTGTCTTCTTCTACTTAAGGCATCTACCACTCTATTTTCCTTTTCCTTGATCTATTCCATTTCAAAATCATACTTAAAATTTCCAACCATCTTCTTTGCCTAGCATTTAATCGAGGTTATGTAAAGATATATTTAAGCCCTTGATGGCCCATCTTTAACTCAAATGGCTTTCCCAAAAAGAAACGTCTCCACTTTTATAGAGCATGAACAATGGCTACTAGTTCCAAATCATTTGGTACATGGTTCACTTCATGATTTTTTAATTTCCTATGTTCATAAGCTACCACACCTTCACCTTGTATAGGTACCCCCCATAGACTTTGTACGAAGGCATCTATTACAACTACAAAACACCCATCTAGATTAGGAACCCTTTTCCTTTAGGATCTAAAATGCCTTATTACATTCTTGAGTCCACAAGAAATTCTTACCCTTTCTTTGCAATGAAGTGATGGGATTTGTAATTTTTTAGAGTCATTATAGAAATCTTCTATAATACCTTGCTAGATGCACAAAGCTCATTACCTTTGAAACATTCTTAAGAATTGGTCATTATACTATTTCTTTTATGTTATCTAGGTAAACAAAAATTTCTTCCTGTAATATAATATGCCCAAGATAATGGATTTTCGTTTCAAAGAAGGCACATTTTAATAATTGTCCATATAGTTTATGTTCCCTTAGCCTTTGCAACACTAGCTAGAGATAGCTAAATGTTCCTCTTCATTTTTGGAATTTTTTAGAATGTCATCCAAAAATACCGAGAAAAAACTTGTCCAAATAGTCATGGAAGACACTATTCATGAGGTTCATGAATGTAGCAAGAGTGTTAGTCATACCAAAGGGTACAATTATAAACTCATATTTTCCATACCTTGTTCTGAATTTTTTTTTTGGGGATATCCTCTTTTTTAATTCTAAGTTGATTGTATCTTGAATGAAGGTCTATTTTGGAAAACATTGTTGTTCCCTTTATTTGATCAAAGAGGTCTTCAATGCATGGCAAGGGGTACCTATTATTTATTGTGACCTTATTCAACATTCTATAGTTGATGCACAATCAAAGGGTTCCACCCTCCTTTTTAACAAATAATATCGGCCCTCCCAAAGTAGATACACTTGGTCTTATCAATCCCTTCCCTAGGAGCTCCTCTAATTACATCTTGAGCTCCAATAATCCAAATTGTATTTATTCAATAAGATGCTCTAGACACAACTTCTACTCTAAGTACTATTTCAATAGAAAAATCAAATTTCCTTTTTGGAGGCAATGCTGGTAATTCTTCAAGAAATACATCCTTATGGTTTTGAAGGAGGGATTTTTTCAGGAGTATTTTCTTCTTCCTTTTCATCTAATACTTGACCTTGTATACTTGAGCCCTTCTTCTCCTTTCCTTCTTTAATTGCATAGCTAATATAATTTCCACAGTTATGGGCATAAGATTTCCTTGGATTTTGAACCTTCTTCCCCTATAATTCATGTGCATTTGGTGTAATGTGGTAGAATTATTGTTAATTTTTATAATTTAGCTAATTTTTTACACCTAATTTCATGCACTCACCCTTATACCAATAGTAAATGTCTTATGTAGCATTCTCGTAACAATGGGGTAACATAAGCAATAGCCTTTAAGAATTTATAGATGTTAATTGGGAAATAGATGTGAACTATAGATCTACTAGTGGCTATATGTTCTGTTTCTTTAGTCCAATGCAATTAGTTCAATGAGTAAGTGACAAGTTTTAGTTGTTCTTTCAAATATAGAGATATTGTATATGATAACTACTTATGTTTATAAGGAGACAATATGGCTTCAAAGGTTGTGTTCAAATACTGGTTTAGTCCAGGACCAATACAAATTAACTATGATAGTCAAAATTTCATCTACTAAGCAAAGAACCCTACATTTTATGTTGAAAAAATGCATACTAGATTGTCATATCTTTTTGTTTATGACATGGTGAAGGATGGTGAGTTTAAGCTTAAGAAGGTGGGTACCTTGGTGAATGTTATAGATGCTTTAATGAACCTTAGGCATACAGAAGTTCAAATGCTATGACATTTTAATCCTTAACAAGTAGTTCACCTGTGTTGGTTTCCCTTTTTCTCTTGCAAGGTATACCAAAAGTAGGAGAATGTTAGGATTAGGCAACTTAAACCTTGCAATTTATAGTATGCATATTTATTATTTACTTTATATTATCTTCTCCACATGAAAAAGGGTGTCTCACTTGAGGTAGTACTATTTGTTAATTATTAAATATAAAATATAATATATTGTGTTATAAGAAGCATCTATGTCATGTAAGATGTGCAAGAACATCTATGTCATTGTAGATGCATAAGAGATTCCATGATACTTAAGAGCATGTAAGAAAAGTCATAAAGTGGCCTAGAAATTTCATGAAGACTTTTGACTAGTTTTATGAGGTGTAAGAATGATGGGTAAGGGCATTTTTTCAAATGATAAGTGAGTCCAAAATGGAGCGCCCCATTTAGTAGATGAAGTAATGTCGTTAGGGTTACATTTTATTTGCATTATGTTGACACATGATAATCAAGGGCATTGAAATTCAATCCATGGACTTGGTTGCCAAATTTGTGCATTGTATGTGCTCATGGTTTGGGAAACAATTAATGTTTTCTAATTCTAGGCTTGGTCTACATAAAAGATGCTTGTGATAGAGATAACATGCACTTATATTTTCTAAGAAGTTGTGCTACCAAAATTTATCCACATATGGTAGAAGGTTGACTAAAGAAATGGATTTCCAAACATACATCATTTTTCAAATTATGATAATACATTTATAGGGGCTTCACTAAATAGGCAATATCATATTACGTGTGTTCATATTGGGGGGTTTAATATCCCAAAAATGAGGGTACAATATATTGCCCATCGGTGAAAATAGGGGGGCATTTAATTCAGTCTATGAAAAAATGCAATATTTTGTGCAAATAGGGGGGCTTTTACTTCAGGTTGTGTATTGGGAGGGATGGAAAAAACGGAGTTTAGGGCCCAATATTTTTTGAAAATAGGGGGATTCTTTAGTATGCCATGAATGTAGGCGATATAACCCAGATTCACTAAGTGAAGCCTCCATGAATACATTAGATGATCCTTTGTTATTAGATTTTCTCCCAAAATAATGTTCTTAAATTACGTATTGCGTTATGTGTCTCTTTCAATGTTAAGTGTATTACATGTTTATGTAAATCTTTTTAAAATTATTAAATTTTTTAACTCTTTTTCTCCTCTTAATTAAATAAAAAAATCTTCAATATTATCTAATTTATTTTCATTAAGACCAACACTTTCTCACCTTTCTTTTATATACATATCAATCTCAATTCTAATTAATCATTAACATTATATATATATTAAACCTAAATATCTATTTCCTATTTATATTTTCTATAAAGATATACAAAATCACATCAATATTATTAAAATAATAATAAATTAACAAAAAGCACTTGTTCACATAATAAAGTAACCTACAAGGTGATAGAATGGCACTTGAAAATAAACAAAACTAATAACTAGAAATATTTTCATACTAAAAGGAAAGTTTTAAATAAAAAAAATCAATCTATAATAAGAACTAATTTAAATATAATATTAATAAAAATACTTTTTTTCTATCAAATTATTTTGATCCATTTCATTTTTTTTATTTTTTTTAATCTTTCAACTAGCATATGTATATTTAATAATATATAATGGGTCTCATTCATCCAATAAAAATCATTTAGAGATTTATAGAGGTAATACCATTTCTAAGATGTGGACCTTTAGATTATTCTAGACCTTAACTTTAATTGATGATCTAATCCATGCTAGGCTATCATATTATTGCTATTTTAGACTTTAGTAGTACAATCCCATGGCATACTCAATCCATGCTATTGTTATCATATTATTATTATTATTATTTTAGACTTTAGGAGTACATTATAAAGGAAGATCTAATTTATCTTATTGTTATCATAGATTATGCAATGTAAGCTTTTTTAATTAATTTGGTAAATATTAATTAATTATTTCTTTTGAATTTTGTATATTAATATAGTTTATAATGTAGGAAGAAAAAGATAGGTTGGTTGAATCTATTTTTCATTGTAATCTTTATTTTAACAAATGTGCAAATTTATGACTAATTTGATTTTTATGAATATATTTATAAAAGTGAGTGATGTTGATAAATGGTAATGACAATGGTCTCATCTCCTTCCAAGAAAAAATCTTATATTCAATACTTTTCTTGACTTCAATAAAACTTAGTCTCCTCCCATTGAGTACATATCACGATAATGCAAAAATTTGGAAAACTACTATAACTCATAGTTTTATTAGAAGATTTAAACTTAAATGATGATTTTTAGTTTTTTAAATATTATTTTAATTTTGAGAAATTCTTGTCAATTTTAAAACTTAAAATTTTAATGTGAATTCATAATCTATGAGATAGTAATGCGTCAATGTAATATAATTAAAGTTTAAATTAGGTAGGGATTATAGGTGTACTAAGATTTCTATTTAAAATCTAAAGAAATAAAGATACACCTCTTTCTTTTATATAGGTAGATGCTCCAACAAAATAAATTGCTTTCTATTTAAGTATTGAATTTTCATTGTCCCTTTATAATATCATTGATGGTGTGAAGACAACAAATTAACTTTGAATTTTCTAATGTCTATTGTCTTGGTGTCTTCCTTATAAAAAACAAAGAAGCCCACATTATAGAAATTGTCAAGCAAAAATTTGGGTATCAACCTCTTCCCCAATTAGTGTGACAATAGTTGTATATACCTTGCTTGTTTTTTGCTTGAACTTGAAGAAGGTATCTACGTAAAATTTCGTCTTGGAGAGGTCTATTTTTTTTTTGCCTAATTTATTTCTTCTCTATTTCATTGGAAGCATGTCGAGCACTCATTTTCATTAACTCTATTATTCATGTTTTTAGAATCTCAATTACCTATTTGTTCTTTTGTGTACATAAATAATGTTCTTTCTTCATGAAGATTCAAGTAAACTATTAGATGGATATCAAGATAATAGAACTTCTATTGGTAATGTTCTTTTGGTGTGTTTTAAGCTGTGCAAAAATTTGAAGAGTCAAGAGTTTTAGCATTTTTTAAGCTACATTAAGGACCAATTTCACTACTTTGGCTCTTAGCAAGGATTAGAAAAGCTTGGAAGGTTTCTCTCATAAATAAATCATTGCTAAATTTACACAAATCTTACAACTATTGATTGTAAGAATGTGCATAGAATGATGATTCAATTATAATGGCTCATGATCTTAAGAAGTGTGAGATTTGTGTGAACTACTATGTGTATGTCCTTTATTGCAATAATTTTGCATCCTGCTTGTGGCATATAGAAGATCTCATTGGATGGTGTTGGTATTTTTTTCAAAGAGGAGATGGATAATTTCATTCTATAAAATGTTGAGTAATGTTTAGCATGTTTGGCGTTGCATGTTTGTATTTAGCCCTAGTTACATGTTTGGGCAGTGTTGTTTTTATTCCTCTCTAGGTTGTAGATGCTTTCATCTATTACTTATTTGAGGTCATGTTCCTTCAAATTTAGTCTAAAAAACTATTTTTTGGATTCTATTTGTAAATATTTTTTGAACTCTCTTATTGAGGGCTAATAATAGAAACACCCCTTTTCCCTCTCAAAAGAATGACTAACTAAAATCTCCTACACATTTATTAGGAATTGCATCTTTATTGATTTCATATTTAGTATTCAAATTCTCTTATGTGTTATAATGGGTATGTATTCCCCTTATTAAACATATTATAGTTCTAAACAAACTGTCAAATATCAAAGCATGATGCCATCATATAAAATTGCATCCTTACAGTCCAAAAAGAATAGTTGGATCCATCAAGCAAGGGTGCCTTATTTGAAGAAATACCTTCTTGTGCTTCCATGTGTGACATTATAGATCTACCTCAAGTTGTTAATTTCTTCACTAAGGAATTTAGCTCTGATACCAATTGTCAAACATAAACACAAAGAGGGGGTGAATCAATATTTAATACTTTTTGCTTTATATTATTGAATTGAAAATACAATAAAAAAACTTTACCAATGATAATGCAAGTAATGAACACATTCACACAAGAGAACACCAGATTAATGTGGAAACCCAATAGCGAAAAACCATAGTGAGAATAGTTTCTGGGATCTACTGCACAAAACCAACCTCACAAAAAAAAGTATAGATTGTTTTGTGCAGTTGATCTAAGAAGCCATTAAGGAAATGCCAATCCCTTAACAATTTATTTTAAATCCATTAACCTATAGATAACATTAATCCCCTCAGACTAAGCTACAACACAGACACTAAGCACCAACTTGGATCAAGAGGCTCCAAGCTCAATTATAATTAAGATATAGAGATAACAAGAGAAACTAGCATGCAAACCTTTCCAACTCAAGCGATGTCATCTAACAAATCTGATCTACTTCACGATACATTTATAATGTGGACAGGATATTGTTTATTTTCTCACACTTTATCGATATATTCATTCACCGCCTTCTTCACCACACTATTAAAAACCCATGTCATTTTGCATAACTTTATCAATAATATACATGCATGCATGCATACATATGCACATACATATATACATGCACACACACATAGATTCCATTACATTATTAACATCTTCATGCCAACATCTATAACCTAGTAAAATTGGTTAAAACTACCGACACTACTAGCCATAACAATGTTGATAGCATCAAAGTTATATTTGAGAAGTGGCAGAAACTTCAGACTATTAACAGTTCTAGTGTTGCTATTGTTGATGTGGATAATTTAAGGGTAAATAGGTGATTGTTGAGAAGGGACCTTGCACACATACGTGGGGCAACATGAAGAAATTAGTTGAGGAGGCCAAATTGATTTGCACAATTTAGCTAATCTCCATGTTAACATCAATTAGCTAGAGGACGAGGTTGCAAAGACTCTCAAAAACTTGCAATAGTTGTGTATGTCATTGGTATTGTTATCTCTTTTCTATTGGTGTTTGTCTCTTGGCTGGTATTTTTTGGCAGTATGTTGGTTGTTGGTTGGTTGTGTGTATCTAGTTAGCAACATTTTGTAAAAGGGTTTATGGTCCCTTCAAAACCTACTTTACCCTTAATTAAAAATATCTTCATATTATCCTAGAATAAGTTTACATAATCAACAATTCACAATATCAGCCAAGGATACATCCTTAATTCAAACATCATTTAACATGTATTCGGATCAACTCAAAACCATATGCATTATCCTAGGAGTAAGAAAACACTATGCATTTCCCATCATGAACTCAACTAGTCCCAATTTACCTTCACACACTTCCTCCAGCTAGCGCACATTTACTTTTCTAATGCATTCAATAGACGTTCTTACATAGTCACCAAGCTAACTCAGTGTGCACTCTATCACTTATACTCTATGTCCTGTAGACCAAAACCTTTGAAACTTAAAAATAATATACTTTATTTGTAGCCTCAATATGCCCACACACACACACACACACACAGGCATGCATATTCCTATTTGGATGACTACACAATTGATATGACATATGCATTCATTTTGTTTTGTTTTGAATAATCTAGTTTTCAAGATTAAAGCCCACCCTATCATTCTCATATCACGTGTGTCCGTATTGGGGGGTTTAATATCCCAAAAATGAGGGTACAATATATTGCCCATCGGTGAAAATAGGGGGGGATTTAATTCAGGCTATGAAAAAAGGCAATATTTTGTGCAAATAGGGGGACTTTTACTTCAGGCCGTGTATTGGGAGGGGTAAAAAAAATGGAGTTTAGGGCCCAATATTTTTTGAAAATAGGGAGATTCTTTAGTATGCCATGAATGTAGGTGATATAACCTAGGTTCATTGAGTGAAGCCCCCATGAATACATTAGGTGATCCTTTGTTGTTAGATTTTCTCCAAAAATAATATTCTTAAATTTTGTATTGTGTTATGTGACTCTTTCAATGTTAAGTGTATTACATGTTTATGTAAAAAAATTTAAAATTATTAAATTTTTTTTACTCTTTTTCTCCTCTCAAAACTAAATAAAAAATTCTCTAATAATATCTAATTTACTTTCATTAAGACCAACACTTTATCACCTTTCTTTTATATACACATCAATCTCAATTCTAATTAATCATTAACATTATATTTATATTAAACCTAAATATCTATTTCCTAGTTATATTTTCTATAAAGATATACAAAACCACATCAATATTATTAAAATAATAATAAATTAACAAAAAGCACTTGTTCACATAATAAAGTAACCTCTAAATTCAAAATTTTAGAGTTTTAAATTTCCTTTCATGAAAAGCTAACCCACATGATCTCCCTTACTAATTGAAGACAAAAATCTTTCCCAACAAGGTGATAGAATGGCACTTGAAAATAAACAAAACTAATAACTAGAAATTACTCAACTTTTTAAAAAGTAATTATTCAATTTTGTATTATAAATCTAATGGAAATACAATATTTCCATACTAAAAGGAAAGTTCTATAATGAGACCTAATTTAAATATAATATTAGTAAAAATACTTTTTCCTATCAAATTATTTTGATCATTTCATTTATTTTTTTAATCTTTCAACTAGCACAGGTATATTTAATAATATATAATGGGTCTCATTCATCCAATAAAAATCATTTAAAGATTTATAGAGGTATTACCTTTTCTAAGATGTGGACCTTTAGATTATTCTAGACTTTAATGGTACATTTAACTTTAATTGACGATCCAATCCATGCTAGGCTATCATATTATTGCTATTTTAGACTTTAGTAGTACAATCCCATGGCATACTCAATCCATGCTATTGTTATCATATTATTATTATTTTAGACTTTAGGAGTACATAATAATGTAATATCTAATTTATCTTATTGTTATGATAGTTTATGCAATGTAAGTTTTTTTAATTAATTTGGTAAATATTAATTAATGATTTCTTTTGAACTTTGTATATTAATATAGTTTATAATGTAGGAAGAAAAAGATAGGTTGGTTGAATCTATTTTTCATTGTAATTTTTATTTTAACATATGTTAAAATTTATGGCTAATTTGATTTTTATAAATATATTTATGAAAGTGGGTGATGTTGATAAATGGTAATGACAATGGTTTCATCTCCTTCCAAGAAAAAATCTTATACTCGATACTTTTCTTGACTTCAATAAAACTTAGTCTCCTTCCATTGAGTACATATCATGATAATGCAAAAATTTGGAAAACTACTATAACTCATAGTTTTATTAGAAGATTTAAACAATGATGATTTTTAGATTTTTAAATATTATTTTATTTTTGAGAAATTCTTGTCAATTTTAAAATTTAAATTTTTAATGTGAATTCATAATCTATGAGAGAGTAATGCATCAATGTACTATAATTAAAGTTTAAATTAGGTAGGGATTATAGGTGTACTAAGATTTCTATTTAAAATCTAAAGAAATAAAGATACGTCTCTTTCTTTTTTTATAGGTAGATGATCCAACAAAATAAATTGCTTGCTATTTAAGTATTGAATTTTCATTGTCCCTTTATAATATCATTGATGGTGTGAAGACAACAAATTATCTTTGAATTTTCTAAGGTCTATTGTCTTGGTGTCTTCCTTATAAAAAACAAAGAAGCCCACATTATAGACACAAAATTGAAATTGTCAAGCAAAAATTTGGGTATCAACCTCTTCACCAATTAATGTGACAACAGTTGTATATACCTTGCTTGTTTTTTGCTTGAACTTGAAGAAGATGTCTACATAAAATTTCGGCTTGGAAAGGTCTATTATTATTTTTTGTCTAATTTATTTCTTCTCTAGTTCATTGGAAGCATGTCGAGCACTCATTTTCATTAACTCTATTATTCATGTTTTTAGAATCTCAATTACCTATTTGTTCTTTTGTGTACATAAATAATGTTCTTTCTTCATGAAGATTCAAGTAAACTATTAGATGGATATCAAGATAGTAGAACTTATATTGGTAATGTTCTTTTGGTGTGTTTTAAGTTGTGCAAAGAGTTGTAGAGTCAAGAGTTTTAGCATTTTTAATCTACATTAAGGACAGCATTTTACTACTTTGGCTCTTAGAAAGGATTAGAAAAACTTGGAAGGTTTCTCTCATAAATAAATCATTGCTAAATTTACACAAATCTTACAACTATTGATTGTAAGAATGTGCATAGAATGATGATTCAATTATAATGGCTCATGATCTTAAGAAGTGTGAGATTTGTATGAACTACTATGTGTATGTCCTTATTGCAGTAATTTTGCATCCTACTTGTGGCATATAGAAGATCTCCTTGGATGGTGTTGGTATTTTTTTTAAAGAGTAGATGGATAGTTTCATTCTATAAAATGTTAAAAGTAATTTTTAGCATGTTTGGCGTTGCATGTTTGTATTTAGCCCTAGTTACATGTCTGGAAAGTGTTGTTTTTATTCCTCTCTACGTTGTAGATGCTTTCATCTATTACTTATTTGAGGTCATGTTCCTTCAAATTTAATCTAAAAACACTATTTTTTGGATTCTATTTGTAAATATTTTTTTAGCTCTCTTGTTGAGGGCCAATAATAGAAACACTCATTTTCCCTCTCAAAAGAATGACTAAGTAAAATGTCCTACACGTTTATTAGGAATTGCATCTTTATTTAGTATTCAAATTCTCTTATGTGTTATAATGAGTATGTATTCCCCTTATTAAACATACTATAGTTCTAAATAATCTATCAAATATCAAAGCATGATGCCATCATATAAACTTACATCCTTACACTCCAAAAAGAATAGTTGGATCCTTCAAGCAAGGGTGTCTTATTTGAAGAAATACCTTCTTGTGTTGCCTTGTGTGACATTATAGATCTACCTCAAGTTGTTAATCTTCACTAAGAAACTTAGCTCTGATACCAATTGTCAAACGTAAACACAAAGAGTGGAGTGAATCAATATTTAATATTTTTTGCTTTATATTACTGAATTGAAAATACCATAAAAAAACATTATCAATGATAATGCAAGTAATGAACACATCCACACAAGAGAACACCATATTAATGTGAAATCCAATAGGGAAAAACCATAGTGAGAATAGCTTCTTGGATCTACTCCACAAAACCAACCTCACAAAAAAAAGTATATATTGTTTTGTGCAGTTGATCTAAGAAGCCATTAAGGAAATGCCAATCCCTTAACAATTTATTTTAAATCCATTAACCTGTAGATAACATTAATCCCCTCAAAATAAAACACAACACAAACACTGAGCACCAACTCAGATCAAGAGGCTCCAACCTCAATTATAATTAAGATATAGAGATAACAAGACAAACTAGCATGCATAACTTTCCAATTCAATCTATGTCATCTAACAAATCTAATCTACTTCACGATACATTTATAACATGGACAGGATATTGTGTATTTTCTCACACACTTTATCGATATATTCATTCACCGCCTTCTTCACCATACTATTAAAACCCCATGTCCTTTGGCATAACTTTATCAATAATATATATGCATGCATGCATACATATACACACACACACACACATAGATTCGATTACATTATTAACATCTTCATGCCAACATCCATAACCTAGAAAAAATGGTTAAAACTAGCGACACTACCAACCATAACAATGTTGATAGCATCAAAGTTATATTTGAGAAGTGGCAGAAACTTCAGTCTGTTAACAGTTCCAGTGTTGCTATGGTTGATGTGGATAATTTAAGGGTAAATAGGTGACTGTTGAGAAGGGACCTTGCACACGTATGTGGGGCAACATGAAGAAATTTGTCAAGGAGGCCAAATTGATTTGCACAATTTGGATAATCTCCATGTTAACATCAATTAGCTAGAGGAGGTTGCAAAGACTCTCAAAAACTTGCAATAGTTGTGCATGTCATTGGTATTGTTATCTCTTTTCTATTGGTGTTTGTCTCTTGGCTAGTGGTAGTTTTCTTTTTGGCAGTATGTTGGTTGTTGGTTGGTTGTATGTATCTAGTTAGCAACATTTTGTAAAAGGTTTTATGGTCCCTTCAAAACCTACTTTACCCTTAATTAAAAATATCTTTATATTATCCTAGAATAAGTTTACATAATCAACAATTCACAATATCAACCAAGGATACATCCTTAATTCAAACATCATTTAACATGTATTCAGATCAGCTCAAAATGATATGCATTATCCTAGGAGTAATAAAACACTATGCATTTCCTATCATGAACTCAACTAGTCCCAATTTACCTTCACACACTTCCTCCAGCTAGCGCACATTTACTTTTCTAATGCGTTCACCAGACGTTCTTACATAGTCACCAAGCTAACTCAGTGTGCACTCTATCACTTATACTCTATGTCCTGTAGACCAAAACCTTTGAAACTTAAAAATAATATACTTTATTTGTAGCCTCAATATGTCCACACACACACACACACACACACACACAAGCATGAATATTCCTATTTGGATGACTACACCAATGATATGACATATGCATTCATTTTGTTTTATTTTGAATAATCTAGTTTTCAAGATTAAAGCCCACCCTATCATTCTCATAAAACGCTATAATAGATGCATGATTTTTTTGTGTATTTTACTTATATAAGCAATTGATGTTGTCATTATTGTTTACAATATTATAATGCATACCTAGCATTGAGGTAATTTTATAAAATTTTGACATACATGTTAGAGCTACATTTTTGCGATATTTTATCAAATAGATCATGCGCTATGTGAATGTATTGAGGCTATAAATTTATTGACATGTGAATTAGAGCTACATATTTATTTTAATTTTTTAAATAGATCATGAACTTTGTGAATGCATTGAGACTATAATTTTATAGAATTTTGACATAAAATTTGGAGTTGCATATCTATGGTATTTTTCAAATAGATAATGCACTATATGAATGCATTGAGTCTACACTTTTATGATATTTTGACATACAAATATTTGTGGCATTTTGTCATATAGATCATGCACTATGTTAATACATTGTGGTTATATTTTATGGCTTTTTGATATACATTATGGAGTTGCATAATAGTGGTATTTTGTCATATAGATTATGCAATGTGTAAATGCATTGAAGCTATAATTTTGTGGTTATTTTGTATACAATTCAGAGTTGCATGTCTATGGCATTTTGTCAATTAGATTATGCACTAGGTGAATGCATTGAAGTTACAATTTTATGTTGTTTTGACATACAATTTATTTTCAACAAAAGCCAAAAAGCCTATAAATATATTAATAATAATAGATTAATTGCATACATCAACAAAGGAGCTTGGCCATAACAACCTTTGACTAGTGAAAAGTATCATCATTCAAAACGAACTATAGGGCACTTGGAGGGGACTATTAACATATTTGTTAAGCTTACATACAAAAACCTCCAAAAGGAAAGAACAAAAAATATGATAGTCATCAAGGAAAAACATTATAGAGATGAATCCTCCTTCATGTTGTTCAGAATAGAATTTTCACTGGCCACTCAATATAGTCATGAATGTTTTGTAGGAGAGCAAATGAAGGATGCCTAACATGATTGATAAGAAATTTAATGGCATTACAAACCTCTTGAACATGTCATCTTGACATACAATTTGGAGTTGCATATCTATGGAATTTTTTCAAATAGATCATGTGCTATGTGGTTGCAATTTTATGGAATGCATATTCATTTTATTTTATCAAATAGATCATACACTATGTGACGGCAAATTGATGCTATAATTTTATGATATTTAGACATAGAATCTAGAGTTGTATTTTATGACATATTGTCAAATAATTTATGCACTATGCACATGCATTGAAACTACGTCTTTGAGACACTATAATAAGTATATACATCTAATTTTTTTGAGGCATTACATCAAATAGTTTGTGCACTATGTGCATGCATTGAGACTATATTTTTTAAACATTATGATAGCCAATTGTATGTACTATGCGCATACATTTTACCTCAACATAAGAGCTTGAAGTTTCTATTGTTCCTATACATATACATATATGTGTAAAAATCTATATACATGTTGTAGAACTATCTATATATAATATTAAAATCCAGTCAGATTTAGTTGTATATATAACACACTATTTTCATATTTACGAAGAATGATATGAAGATATAAAATAATTGAATATATAAATGCATTATAGAGATGCGTAGTATTTATTTTATAGTAATTGTAGACACCTAAAATTGTCCTTTCTAATTAAACAAATATTTTTATTTATTTTATTATTTTATCCTAAGTCTTCTATTAATTAAATAAATCTTTATTTATTTAATTAATTCATTAATCATCTTCTAAGCCTTTCCTAATTTAAATAAATATTTTTATTTATTTAAATTGTCCTTTTCCTAAATTAAATAAATATTTTATTTTACTTAATTGATCCCACTTCTTCTATTAATTAAATTAATCTTTATTTATTTAATTATTTCATTAGCCTTTTCTACCCATGACACATGTCACTCGTCTCTTAATTCTTCTCTTACCTACCCCCTTTATCATTTAATTATTTCCTCTACCTACCCTTTAATCCTAGCCGATCATTTATCTTTACACCTCTTAATCTTATCCCTCCATTTCTTATAGTGTTCTCTATAAAAGAGGATACTTTGTTCATTATCAACCCTAATCACCTAACCACACTAATACATTTGGACTAGATTTCCGGTGGAGAAGGTATATTGTGGCCAAATTTGATTTTTTTATTTAAAAATGCCCACAGTCGTCATAATTCTGACGGCAATTTCCCATTTGGTTTCGACAAAGAAGGCATTAGCAATGAGAATTTTCTTTTTTTCAAAAAAGTGCTCGAGTTCATCGTGATTCTGATGACAATGGCCATTACTTAAAAAAGAAGAAGAGAGGAATTCATTTGTGCATTGCAATCCCGTGTAGGCATCCGTGGTGACTTCAACCCCCAAGAACATCAAACCCGCGTCGAAGGCATTTGTGGCATTGCTTGCAATCCCGCGCAGTAGGTAGATTCAAATTGCCCTAGTTTTTAATTTCATGTTGCAAAAAATATACATGTGGTGGTTAATTGCCCTAGTTTAATCTCATAAAACCATAGAACTGTGATTGAGGAGTGAGCGTTCAATTTTGTAGCAGCAATCCCTTCCTCTCGTATACACACGTGTTGATTGTTCACATGAGATCACATCTCTTTGCGGCATCGTATCAAATAATTCACGAGGCTTGTCCATGTTTCCACATTTTGCATTCATGTCAAGCAGAGCATTTGTAAGTACAACACCTAACAAAATTCCTCTATCCGTTATGCTTTGATGGATGTCCATACCCTGTTCCAAAGCTCCCATTTTTGCACAGACAAGGAGGATGCTGGAAAAGGTTGTGGAATTTGGCTTTATGCCTTCCAATTACATTTGATTGAAAGTGTCTGAAGCCTTTTCGACAAATCCATTTTGTGCATATCCAGCAATCGTTGCAGTCCACGAGACAACATTTCTTTCAGGCATTCTATCAAACAGTTCACGTGCCTTGTCTATGCTTCCACATTTTGCATACATGTCTACCAGGGCAGTTGCAACTACAACATCTGACAAAATTCCTCTATCCTTTGTGCTTCGATGAATGTCCATACCCTGTTCCAAATCTCCCATTTTGGCACAGGTAGGGAGGATAGTAGCAATGGTCGTGGAATTTGGCTTTACACCTGCCAATTGCATTTGCTTGAAAGTTTCTAAAGCCTTCTCAACAAATCCATTTTGTGCATATCCAACAATCATTGCAATCCAGGAAACCACATTTCTTTGAGGCAATCCGTCAAACAGTTCCCGTGCCTTGTCTATGCTTCCACATTTTGCATACATGCTAACAAAGCAGTTGCAACTACATCTGAAAAAATTCCTCTATCTTTTATGCTTTGATGGATGTCCATACCCTGTTCCAAAGCTCCCATTTTGGCACAGGCTAGGAGTACGCTGGTAAACGTAACTAAAGAAATGCAATGACCAGCTCTAAAGACATCAAACCACTACTAACAAAACCAAGAGTCTAAAATATGATAGGGAATAGTGTGAGTTGTCCTGAAATAATTTTTTTTTTTTTCAATTTCAACTAAAACATAATTACTCAGCCATTTAATGTTATTAATAAGTGTTTAATTTATGAAATAGATAAATGGTTGGCCACAAGTACATGAGTTACTAAATGCACACAAATAAGTGAATTTGATATTCAAAACTATCTACAATGAATTCAATTCTTGTCCATTAGTCATTTATGTTTGCAATAAGCATCTTTCTTAGTTTTTCTTAATCTTTATTCATAGTTATGTGCATATTTCACATTCTATAATTAGGATATCAATTGCTATGGCTGAACACTAGCATGATGTTTGTGTTGTGGTATAGATGCGTGGAAACATAATTATGGGATTGTTATATTATAGAGATCATAAATCTAGATATCACATATTAGTTCTAGCTCTTCTTGGATTGAGTCTAAAGTTGACATACAGTCATAAAGTCATTATTAGCATATCTATCCATTTCTAGTAAAGACAATTGAGAAAGTCATTTTGATATTGAGAGTTTCTTATCTGTTTACCTATTGATCATTATTAAGCCATAATATTTAGGTCTATTTATCTCTCTTGCAAAACCATTGTAAGTGTCCTAGATTGTCCCTACTACTCACTCTTCAATGAAATAGTGGAGTTCTAAAGATTTGTTGCACAAGATGGTGTTGAACGTATCAACAAGGCTAGCATGGAAGGCATGTTCAAGCTTCCACTTGTACAACTTACAACAAATAATTTGTTGATAGAAGAAATTCTTGAAATAGGGATACAATCGAAAGACAAGTAAGTACATACAAACCTCCTCAATTGAAAGTAAAATCTATGTATAAAAAGAGTACATTGAATCCCAATTCATAAACACAATAGAGATACCGATGGAGACTTAATTGGATGTAGCATGTTGCACCAAAGTTGTTATAGTATGCTAAGCTAGTACATAATGTTTCCTAAAGCCACATTAGTATTTTACCCAAATCATTATCTACCAAAACTAACTATAGTAATCCTTTTGAGGATTCATTTCATGGTGCTAGATCTTCATTTAGTTCCACTTCTTGTTGGAGAAAAGAACAGTTATTTCTTGAGGTAGATGAATATCCCATCAACAAAGGACAAGACCCTTTCTAGAATATAACAAATTCTACTCCAACAAAAGATCATGAGGGTTTCACTAGAGATATTGAATAAGAGATAAGACTTATATTGTTGCATTAAAAGCATTGGCATGTTCTTCATTTATTGATGTAAACTCTCCGTGACGCCACCAGAACCAACAAAGGTGTAAAAAGTTATTTGCAATGCATGGATTTTTAGGATTGTCCTTTGAGAAAACAAAATTAAAGTATGGAAGCAAGATCTGCCAGCTCTTGAGGGAATCTTGATGAAAAATAACTGTAAAATATTTGGGTGAGCTTATATGCAAAAACTCATGCTTCCTGATGGGTTTATGTACAGAAATAAGCATGAATTAAGTGGTAAAGGGGCTTCTGGAAACAAGAGGGATAGAGAGGCAGTGGAAGTGAAAACTTCTGGTGTTGTGTTTGCTCCATCTCAGAATGGGAATGGTGCTGTAAGAGGAGCTGAGAAGGGTGTTGGAAGAAGTGGGGGTGTTTACATTCCCCCATTTAAGCTGGCTCAAATGATGAAAGATGTGGAAGACAAGAGCAGTGTGGAATACCAACGCATGACATGGGATGCCCTTCGGAAGAGTATCAATGGGTTAGTAAACAAGGTAAATGCATCTAACATCAAGAACATCATTCCAGAGTTGTTTGTAGAGAATCTCATCCGTGGGAGGGATCTATTTTTTAGGTCTTGTATGAAATCCCAAATGACATCCCCTGGATTTATAGATGTTTTTGTTGCATTGGTTGCTGTGGTAAATACAAAATTTCCTGAAGTTGGCAATCTGCTTTTGCGAAGAATTATTTTGTAGCTTAAGAGGGCATACAAACGCAATGACAAGCACATGTTGATAGCAACAACCAAATTCATAGCTCATTTAGTGAATCAACAAGTTGCACATGAGATCATTGCCTTGGAACTTCTCACCCTTTTACTAGAGAACCCCACAGATGACAGTGTAGAGGTTGATGTTGGGTTCGTGAAAGAATGTGGTTCTTTGTTGCAAGACCTTTCACCCAAAGGTCTCTATGGGATTTTTGAAAGATTTAGAGGTATTCTCCATGAGGGTGAAATTGATAAATGGGTATAGTTTTGAATTGAAGGCCTTTTTGCAATTTGTAAAGCTAAGTTTGAGGGTCATCCAGCTGTGCGTCCAGATTAGTTAACACATGAAGTTTTCCTAGAAGATGAACTTGGTCAAGAACTTGGTTTGGATGTTTTCAAGCCAGATCCTAATTTCTTAGAGCATGAGGCAACCTATGAAAAACTAAAGAAAGATATCCTTGGAGATGCTTCTTCAGATGAAGCAGAAGGGGAGAATGATTTAGGTGATGATTCAAATGATGATGATGATGATGAAGAGGAAGGTGAGGAAGCACTGAGAATATAGGATGAGATAGAGACAAACTTGGTCAATTTAAGACGTACAGTTTATTTGACAATCATGTCAAGTGTTGATTTTGAGGAAGCTGGTCATAAGCTACTAAAGATCAAGCTTGAACCTGGTCAAGAGAGAACATACCTTCGTTATTATGGTCTTCTTGGGAAAAGATTCTATATGATCAATAAAATTTATGAGGAATTTTTTGATAAGTGTTTTGTACAATAGTATTGTATGATACAAAGTTTGGAAACAAATAAACTACGCAATGTTGCAAAGTTCGTTGCCCACTTACTTGGCACATATGCTCTTCCATGGCATTGTCTTTCCTATATACATATGACAGAGGAAGATACTACTTCCTCTTCCCATATTTTTATAAAGATTCTCTTGCAGGAGCTGGCAGAGCAGCTTGGTATATTGTTGCTTAATGAAAGGTTGAACAATCCAACAATGCAGGAGTCTTTTGATTCAATTTCTCCAAAGGACAATCCCAAAAATTCATGGTTTGCTATCAATTTCTTTACTTCTATTGGTCTTGGTGGTATCACTGAGAGTTTACTTGAGTATTTGAAGAATATGCCAAGGCTTGTAATGTAGTAGCAAAAGTTTAATCCTGAGTCAAATGAATCTACCTCTAATGATGATTCTTCTAGTTCATTAGGTTCGTCAGATTCTGATACATCAGACTCAGATTCTGAGAGTGAAACTGACAATGAGAGCAGTAAGGAGTCACCAAGAAAGAAAAATAATTCAAAGCATGACAATGAGTATGAAAAAACAAGAAGAAAGAAAAGGGCGAGGGCATCTGACTCGGAGGATGGAAGTGACAGTGAAAAAATCAAAAGGAAAAAGAAAAGGAATTAAAAATCTTTCTAGTCAGTTATTCAAGGCTCCAGTAGACACCGTTTTCCTGGACTGTGACAAACAAAAGAATCACTCCCAAGTGCTTTGGTTTTATAACATATGATTATAAGATGCTACAATGTTGTCTTATGTATTTTAATAGCCACGGGTTTTAGAGTTTTGTACTTGACAGGTAATGGATAAACAGTGTTAGGAGGAGAAAATATTGAAGGCCAAGTGCAGATTGTGATAATACTAGATCAATGAATCCTGTTATTTATTGAGTATTTCTTGTTTTCCATGTTGTGTGATGTACCATAAGCAAACTAGAAATCTAAATTCAATAAGATGCTTTGTTCAATGATGATAATTTCTATTTTCTTGCCTGTGAAGAAAGACCATGTCAGACAATATCAACAAACAACAAAATAAGGAGACAATTGCTAGATTGTGGTCTAACTTGAAAAGAAAAGGTGATGGAAAATGTTATTGTCCGTGCAAAATTTGTAAGGGGTTAAAGACTAGAAGACTTCTAATCAAAACAACAAAGAAACATTGTAGGCTACATGGTCACATTGAAGGTGGACATGATTATCATCCATTGGTAAGTTTTTCATTATATCGTTTTGACAATTTATATACATAATAAATCACGTGATGATGAGATCATGATCATGGTTTATTTATGTTTATCAATTTTATATATGTCAAGCACCCTGGAGCACATGGTATGGATCAACACAACCCTGAGAATATGGTTTTCAAAGTGGACGAACATGGAGGTGTGAATATCGAAGCTGAAGATAATGATCCCATGGAAGATGACGATCATGAGCCAGAAAACACAATTGAAGATGATGGTACAAATACATTGATCCATGACTCATTTAGTACTCACGCAGCTGATCATGATGATGAAGATGACCTTGATGTTGTTCATGATGTCCCTCTACTTGAGAAGGCATCTGAGGCCCTTTACGAAGGCTCGCAGGCAACTCTTCTCTCTGTTGTATTGTTGTTGGTGAACTTGAAGGTTATGAATGGTTTATCCAACATAACAATGTCACGTATGTTAAGGTATGTCATATATGTCATAATAAACTATGAATCATGTTGTACCATTAATATTCTTTATTATAACAAATTATATTTTTTTGTTGTAGATTGATAGGTGAGTTTTTGTTACCACCATCAAATATTCTACCTCGCTCATACCGAGAATTATCTACCATTATGAAAGATATTGGAATGGAGTATCAAGCAATAGATGCTTGTCCCAATGATCATATTATATATCACAAACAACATGAATTTCGAACTGAATGTCCTGAATGTCATATTAGTAGATATCGATCAGATCAAATAACAAAAAGGGTTCCTCGCAAGGTTCTTCGCTATATTCCCATTATTCCATGTATGCAACGATTATTCAAGTGCACTAGCTTGGCACAATTTATGGATTACCATGCACGCAATAGAAGTCGAGATGACATTATTCGAATGCCTGCGGATGGTTCAGCATTTATGGACATAGAGGAAAAGTGGCCATACTTTAAAGAAGAACCTCGTAATCTCAGGCTTTCATTGGCAGCGGACGGTGTCAATCCATTTGGAGAGATGAGATTTGTTTACTCAGTGTGGCCTATTTTTGTTATCAATAATAACATTCCTCCATGGATGTCAATAAAGAGGGAGCACATAATGTTGGCAATGATTGTTCCATGTATTTTATCATTTAAATATAGTCGTCTAAATTTAATTATAAATATTGCAGTAAAATGGTCATAATAATTATGTAATGTTTTTATTCATTCGATTAGGTAAGTACCAAGTTAAAGATATGAATGTATATATCAAGCCTCTTATCGATGAGTTGCTGGAGTTATGGAATGGTGTCACTATGTATGATGTCTCTTGACCAATAGGACAAAGACAATTTCAATTCCATGCGATGCATCTATGGATAATACACGATGCCCCGGTGCTAACACATTTTTGTGGTATGTTATAGTGTTTAAGTTGTGCATAAACATTATAATTCAAAAAATTATCATATTTAATCCAATTATACATTATCTTGTAGGTCTTCAAACAAAGGGAAAATTTGCATGTCCTGTTTGTGGTCCAAAGATGAAATCTCGTCATTCAAAAAGTTTAGGAAAGCAAGTGTTTGATGAGTATAGGCACTTTCTCCACAAAAATCACAAGTATCGAAAGTCTGAAAAACATCTTTTCAATGGGAAAGAAGAGAATACATCAAAGCCACGAAGAATGACACCTCACCTATGGAAGTTGGAATATAATAGAATTAATCATCAAGGTAATGCCATTCCATCTATTGGTTTGTCATAAAACATCTTTTCTATTTTGTTTTGTTTACTGATGATGTGATTGATGATCATGAAGGTTGTGAAGGCATAAATGACCACCTTCCTAAGGAACTAAAAAGTTATCCCCGACAATTTAGTAGGTTGCCCTACTACTAGCAGTTACAAATTGTTCATTTGTTTGATAGTATGAATATTGGAAAGAATATAACAGAGACAGTATGGAAAATATTGGATGGAAGGCGTGACAAAGAAAAAATTGTCAAAATATGTAGTGACATTCAGGATTCCAATCATGCAATGATAAATGTCATTTGATCAAATAACCATGGAGACCAGATTAATAAAAGTGAGCTTCCTTGGTTATTAATAGACCAGCAAAGCAATGCTATAAAAGAAGTCATACGAAAAAATGGATTTCCCACAGGATTTGTTGCAAACATAAACAATCTCATATCAAAGAAAAGTGAATTTGGGACAGGGATAAAAATGCATGATTGGCATACCTTCATTAAGGTAATTCATGCTCTTGTGTTTTTAGTATGTATTTAAGTACTGTGCCTACCTGTACTTTTCATTATGTTACAAAAAAATGAAAAGATAATTTTATAATTGTTGCAGTACGTTCTACCTCTATCTCTCCCAGACGACTTTGACAATAATGTCAAGCAAGTCATATATGATCTTGGAAAATACATGAGGTAAGTAGTGATATTTGTTTAGTTCGTTGTATAGATATTATATTTGCGATTTGTTTTACTTGTTATGTAATATATTTTTTTGCATCTTGAATACCTTGTAGGTGGTTGTCATGTAAAGAAATCCATAAAGACTTTATAAAATATTGGAAGAGAAAAATTCCTCATTTAATGTGTGAAATGCAAAAGTGTCTACCTCCAGCTTTTTTCAATGCACAAGAACACTACCTCATACACCAAGTTGAGGAGATTGAATTGTGTGGACTTGTACACACTAGGTCAATGTGGATGGTTGAGAGGCACTTGAAATTTTTGAAGGCTATGGTTCGACAAAGAGCACATCGTGAGGGTTCTATGGTGGAGGGATATATGGTATACCAGCCTATGGTGTACATTTCTAAATATCTTCCTAAGTTTGCAACAAAGATTCACGTGGATCGCATTTGAGATCCCAACACCATTAACAAATTCGAAGGGGAGTACTTGACGGGGAAAGGTAGATTGAGGAAAGTGAGAGGTAATTCTAAGATGTTATTGTAGTTAATTAATTCTTAATCTTCAAAATAAATCGATTGTAAGACGTATATTTATTTTTTGTACAGTTGGTCGAGAGTGGGATGCACTACATTTGTATATTGCGAACAATCTTGATTGGATGATGGTATGGATTGAACGTTGTCAAAATTTTGGACGCACGTTAATATGGGAAGGTGTGGCTTCATTGGTTAAAGAAGCACATCGTAATGGAGATTTCAATGTTATGCAAAGGGAAATTGATTTAGCATATGGTTTAAGAGATAAATAGGTACGTATAAATTTATTAATCACCCATATGTTTATCAACTCACAATGCAATAAATTGTACATGTTTGACATATCGCAGGTCAAACACCACAATGCTATGTGCTGCAATGGTCATAAATTTTGCATAAAAAAGTTGGATGACATGAAGAAAACTTTTGATTCTAGCATCACTGTAGTCTTTGAGGTGACAAATATTTCATCGAGAAATGACATACATCCTCAACAGTCTCAAAATCGATACTATGGCATTTTGGATGATATACTTGAGTGTGACTTTAATTCCTTCAAATTAGTTTTGTTCGTCGTCAAATGGTACAGGCTATGATTGAATAAAAATGATCCTGATAGAATTGTTATTGAACATGATAATTGTTTTATAATGCTAAATACAAGGTCATTTGAACTAGTTGGGGATGAGCCCTATGTTCTTCCAAGCCAATGTGAGCAAGTATTTTACTCAGAGGTTCCACATAAACCGGGTTGGTCATTTGTTGTTAGACATGATCCAAGAGGAAGGCCGATAAAGTATAATGTGATGGAAGAAGAAGATACCGAAGAAGTAGAAGATGAAGTGGATGATGATCACGATCGACAGTTTCTCAATGACAATGAAGAAGAACAAGAAGAAGAAGAAGAAGATGATGATGATGACGATGGTGATGGTGATATTTGAAGACTTCAACAACATTCAACATCCATCCATCAAGCATCTATCAATTTCATTCATCCATTTAGGGCTTTGAAGACATTGAAGAGCAATAAGGGATCACCGACTGAAGATTGGCTTGTACCCCTCCCTTGGGTTGGGTATGATTTCATGTTGTTTTCATGTCTTTTGCATAAGCTTCATTACATCATTTGTACTCATGCTTTAGATCACTCTACATCTTGATTTGGAGCATTTACATTATCATTTACAAGAAATTAGGGTTTACTTTCTAGGTTGCTCTAGTTTGCTTACTTGCATTTTAGGATCTTGCACACACACAAGGTCTGCACACACATTACTTTTACAATACAACTTGGCTATTTGTGGAGGTGGAAATCACCGAAGTGGGGGTTTGACTAAGGCAAAACCCTATATAGCCGCCCAAACACCTTTTTCAGATATAAGTGCAGGTTTCGGGATTCAGACGACGCTGCAAGTTGCAGATCCGGAAGAAGCAGACCGAGACAGAACTACACACCAAATTTCAGAGCAAAAGACCAGGACAGGGGCGTGGGGCACCCTGGTCCTGCCAGGACAAGGGCGCTGGGCGCCCTGGTCCCTGGGACAGGGGCGCTGGGCGCCCTGGTCCTTCTGACAGACAGCAAGTTTCAGCATTTTTTTGACAGCTTTTTAGGTTGCAAAACAGCAGTTTCAGGTGCAGAATCAGGACAGTGGCGCCCACGCCCCCATCTGGAACATTTTCACTCAGATTTTAACACCAGGTACGCATTTACATTCTTGTCTTGTCCTTGTGTTTACAGCTTTCCATTGTTTAAGTTCAATTCTGCAATCTTGTTACTAGTTCATACTTGCACTTTGGGGTTAGGGATTGAACTTGCATCATTTTATCTTTCAATTACAACAAAGGAATAGAAATCCTAAAAGGTAGCCCTTGGCTCTCTCTTCCACAAAAAGAAGTAGCCAATTGTGTGATACCTCTAGGCTCTTTCGTAGTCCACAAATGTGTGATTGAAAGTGAGATTAGGGCATGTTTGCTTAGTGTCACTTTTTCCCTCACACAAGTTGTAATAAAAATTACAAGGATGAGGCATATTCATAACTTTTGCAGTCCCACCTTGGATATCAACACTAGAAGCAACTCATATTGTTTGTGTAAAAACAAGACAATATGGGAGTTCATTATACCCAGCAACTCATGGTGTTGTTGTTCGTGTTGGCTCTGTTGGACCCTGCAATTAAGATTCAATATACATTATTCAATAAGATTAACTGTGCAACATAATGAAATACTGAAAAGTGTGTTACCTTGTTGAGCTTCGCTTGGTTTCGAGAATAGTTTAATATTCTCTACTTAACAAGGCCAACCATGTGAAGGTGGAAGCTAATTTGGCCCCTCCCCCCCCCTAACATCACTCTAAATTCCTCGTTAACATCTTATAACATTCATTCATTAATTCTTTCTACCATTAATAAAATATAGCATTCATTCATTAATATCATATAACGTTCATTAACACATAACATTGATTAACATTAATTAACACGCAACATTCATCAATATTAATTAACACATATCATCCATAACCATTAATTAGCACATAATTACATTCACTAACACATAAAAATCAGTCATTATCAAATAAGTTAGATTACAATCATTTCTTTCTTTGTTTTTTCTTTGAAGCTATGAAAAGACTAAGTGGAACATCAGTGTCTTCATCATTTCCCCCCTCTGTAGATGTTCCGCCAACTGCTTGTGATCTCAATGTATGCTTAGTCCTATACTGAGGACGGGGACATTGAAGCGAAGGGGGGTCCTCTGCAATAACAAAGAAATAGGTTAAATTCAAAAAAAAAATTATTATTGTTACAAGTATTTCATTAATTTAGAGAACATAATTGTTGTGCTCTTTACCTGATGGGGCCACATCATTTTGCATAGCCTCAACCTCAACATGCTGAACACCACAGTCCTCTTCACCTGAGTGGGGAAAATCATGTTCTTGAGGTTGTGTACCCAGATCATGCTCCACTTGCTCACCACCGACTACATGCTCTAAAATATTAACAAGAAAGGTTACATTAATTACTACTCTAATTACAAATTAAGATGTTTAATTGTATTAATAGCTAAATAAATAAATTTGAATAGCAAATGAATACCTCCACTACTGGGATGCACATCCGGATCTTCATGTGCAGGTGGTGTTTCACAATTAGCAAGCTGCATTCCAATGACATGCACATTGTTATCATTGCTTGCTTATTTAAAACAAATATAGTCACTTTATGTTGGAACTCAACATCAATTAGATTATTGGTAAAGTATTCAATTTGAAACAACTTCCATTTACCATATTTACCTATGTGACGGATGCACTCGAATGTTGTGTATGCCCACTCAATTCTCGTAGCCGATAAGCCACAACTGAATAGCCTTGCTGGTAGGCAATTCTCTTGTC
Organism: Cryptomeria japonica; assembly: GCF_030272615.1. Lineage (NCBI taxonomy): Eukaryota > Viridiplantae > Streptophyta > Pinopsida > Cupressales > Cupressaceae > Cryptomeria > Cryptomeria japonica. The sequence continues at coordinate 8,284,626 of NC_081410.1, read as the reverse complement.
ATCTTCTATGGGCGCTCTATTGAATTCAAAGCCCTGCATCTTTGCTTGGTACCATGAATTTTGCTTGCATTGTTTGATTAAAAAAAGCATTTGCAATTTATTAATATTTTGAGACAATATGGGAGTTTACATGAGATACTTACAATTCGTGCAACAAGTTTCATGTAACCACCAGAGTCGAGTTTGTGTTGCCCGTGCTTTTCTTGCCTTGCCTTGGTTGCCTTTGACATGTCACTCAGTCTATAAAAAGTTTGAAATATGTTAGATTATATAAATATAAAGAGTAATTAATTAGTACATAATTACATTCTTAATAGTATCCCGTACCTTCTTCTGGCATCTACTGGTGTATTTCCTTTTTTCCTTTCAATTCTCTCCTTGGCATCCAAAATCAGGTCCTTCCACTCCCTCTCTGGAATCATGGGGGATGCTCGTACTTCAAGTTCCTCTCCAAATGGGTCATGTATTGGTCCCTCGCATACTTTAGATATGTGCCAACTTTTTCAAGGAGCTTGGTTTTGTCAAAGGTGTCATTTCCAAACCACTCAACCATTTGGTTTGTCAATTCATCTTTTAACCTTTTTTCTTGGTCATTCCACCTTTTAAAGCAAAAACAAACCTATTAGATTCAAAAATGAACTAAAGCTACATTTATTACACTTCAAGAAATGGATCAAAGGAAAAGTATTCTAGTAATGATATGAAATCAAAAGTGGATAAGGGTTAGTTCACATATGATGTACCACCTTTTATGTATGGTGGGCCCAAATATCTGCAATGCAATGTCACTAAGATGTTTATAGAAAATATTATTGCCTACAAAAAATTCATGGGATCAATATTAGTCCAAAATGAGTGATCATAAAGTAAATTACAATTAGAGTATATATAATAATAATTTTAAAGTACCTGGAACCTTTTGTATCTTTAAGGGAAGCATTTCTTCATCACTCACCACGAATGTGGCCTGCAATGTTCTCGTACTAGCAATATGAGAAGATCCAGGAAACGATGCTATGTTATCAGAAGTAGTCGCCTGTGGCACATCCTCATGTGCATCTCCTCCTACAAAAAATGAATCCACTATGAAATGGCATTAGAATTCAAGAAAGAACACTTGAAGGGAAATAAACACATGATAGAAGATAGAGCAAAAGAGGGATCTACCAACAGTGGGCGGGCCAATATGATGTGCACTAGAGGATGTCTGCATGCTACGTGTTGCTGATATTGCAGTTGGCAATACAGGTGAGGGTGACCTCTGATGAGGCAGCGTCGGCATTTGCACAGTAACATTGACAACACCTAAAGAATAATACATTAAATATATCAAACATTAAATATATGAAAAGTGCAAGAATTGTAAACAAGGATGAACCTTTATTTTGAAAATTGACAGTATCAAGTATGATGTGTTTTGGGTACTTAGAGTGATAAGCCAAGCAAGTGATAATACAAGAAAATCGTCATCACCTGATCCTGCAACACCCTGATCGTAGGAATGACTTTCATGAGGGTGGATAAATTGCTCTAAAAACAATACGTACATATTTTAGTTAATGACATAAAAAGAGAATAAAATATAAACCATTATTGAACTTTTGTTATAATTAAATCTTTCATTACTGCTTACTTGCAAGTTTTCTATTGTCTTGTACAATAATTCCACCCTTTGTCGTATCTCATCAGTGGTAGAATGCACGGCTGCCAAATCAACAATCTCTTTTCTAATTTTTATAAGAGGCATTTTAAAGAATTTCACAAGGTATGTGGGATCTTTAGGGTCATCATTGCTTAACCCTAATGATTCCACATCCATAGAAAGGTGCTTAGGTACTGCAACTCCCTTTCCCTTTCCCCGAGCATCTGTCTGTGTCAAGAATATCATTAACAATTACAAAATTAGTATAAATCACTAAAAAAAAGAACATAATGATGTAACAGTTTGCTTCTACCTAATTTGTACAATTACAATGAGGTTTATCTGCTCGGTAGAAGTGTCGCAAGATACATCTTTGTCTATGATATGTGATGGATCCATGTCGGCTTGTGACAAAGAAAAAATATAACAAACGTTAGCGAAATTACATCATACACAACATGAAGAACATGAACTTTGTAGACAAAAAGAGTATTAAATAATAAAAAGATGTTGTCATCAAAATCATTGTAAATTTTGTAATTCCTTACCTTTACTTTATGTAGACTATGCAGGATCCTCAACTAAATGGTCACATAAATAGTCACATAGCTAATAAACAATCCAATTTCCATAAATAAACACAGTTTAAAAATTGTCACATAAATAGTCACACCCCCTATCTCCATCTCCATATTAAAAGGTGCATCATGAATTAATTATGTAATGGCATTAGAATTCAAAACAGAATGAATTAATTATGCAAAAAAATTCTATCAAGAAGTCAGTATTCAATAGATAATATACTAATCGCATTCCTCATACATTTCATTCCTCATCATCATGAACATCAAGGTCATCATCGCCATCATCATCATCATCATCATCATCATCATCATCATCATCATCATCATCATCATCATCATCATCATCATCATCCTCCTCGTCGTCGTCGTCATCGTCGTCGTCGTCGTCGTCGTCGTCATCGTCATCATCATCGTCATCATCGTCGTCGTTGTCATCATCATCATCATCATCATCATCATCATCATCATCAATGTCTTCTCCATCATCATCACCATCATCACCATCACCATCATCATCATCATCATCATCATCTTCTTCTTCTTCTTCTTCTTCTTCTTCTTCTTCTTCTTCGTCATTGTGAAACTGTCGATCGTGATCATCATCCACTTCATCTTCTACTTCTTCGGTATCTTCTTCTTCCATCACATTATACTTTATCGGCCTTCCTCTTGGATCATGTCTAACAACAAATGACCAACCCGGTTTATGTGGAACCTCTAAGTAAAATACTTGCTCACATTGGCCTGGAAGAACATAGGGCTCATCCCCAGCTGGTTCAAAAGACCTTGTATTTAGCATTATAAAACCATTATCATGTTCAATAACAGTTCTATCAGGATCATTTTTATTCAATTGTAGCTTGTACCATTTGACGACGAACAAAACTAATTTGAAGGAATTAAAGTCACACTCAAGTATATCATCCAAAATGCCATAGTTTGATTTTGAGACTGTTGAGGATAAATGTCATTTCTCGATGAAATATTTGTCACCTCAAAGACTACAGCGATGCCAGAATCACAAGTTTTCTTCGTGTCATCCAAGTTTTTTATGCAAAATTTATGACCATTGCAGCACATAGCATTGTGGTCTTTGAACTGCAATATATCAAACATGTAAAATTTATTGCATTGTGAGTTGATAAACATATGGGTGATTAATAAATCTATATGTACCTGTTTATCTCTTAAACCATATGTTAAATCAATTTCCCTTTGCGTAACATTTGAATCTCCATTACGATGTGCTTCGTTAACCAATGAAGCCACACCTTCCCATGTTAACGTGCATCTAGAATGTTGACAACATTCAATCCATACCGTCATCCAATCAAGATTGTTTGCAATATACAAATGTAGCGCATCCCACTCTCGACCAACTCTACAAAAAATAAATAGACGTCTTTCAATCGATTTATTTTGAAGATTAAGAATTAATTAACTACAATAACATCTTATAATTACCTCTCACTTTCATCAATCTACCTTTCCCCATCAAGTACTCCCCTTCCAATTTGTTAATGGTGTTGGGATCCCAAATGCGATCCACGTGGATCTTTGTTGCAAACTTAGGAAGATATTCAGAAATGTACACCATAGTCTGGTATACCATATATCCCTCCACCATAGAACCCTCAGGATGTGCTCTTTGTCGAACCAAAGCCTTCAAAAATTTCAAGTGCCTCTCAACCATCCACATAGACCTAGTGTGTACAGGTCCACACAATTCAATCTCCTCAACTTGGTGTATGAGGTAGTGTTCTTGTGCATTGAAAAAAGCTGGAGGTAGACACTTTTGCATTTCACACATTAAATGAGGAATTTTTCTCTTCCAATATTTTATATCATCTTTATGGATTTCTTTACATGACAACCACCTACAAGGTATTCAAGACACAAAAAAATATATTACATAAGAAGTAAAACAAATCGCAAATATAATATCTATACAACGAACTAAACAATTATCACTACTTACCTTATGTATTTTCCAAGATCATATATGACTTGCTTGACATTATTGTCGAAGTCGTCTGGGAGAGATAGAGGTAGAACTTACTACAACAATTATAAAATTATCTTTTCATTTTTTTGTAACATAATGAAAAGTACATGTATGCTCAGTACTTAAATACATACTAAAAACACAAGAACATGAATTACCTTAATGAAGGTATGCCAATCATGCGTTTTCATCCCTGGCCCAAATTCACTTTTCTTTGATATAAGATTGTTTATGTTTGCAGCAAATCCTGTGGGAAATCAAATTTTTTGTATATCATGATCTCATCATCACGTGATTTATTATGTATATAAATTGTCAAAATGATATAATGAAAAACTTACCAATGGATGATAATCATGTCCACCTTCAATGTGACCATGCAGCCTACAATGTTTCTTCGTTGTTTTGATTAGAAGTCTTCTAGTCTTTAACCCCTTACAAATTTTGCACGGACAATAACATTTTCCATCACCTTTTCTTTTCAAGTTAGACCACAATCTAGCAATTGTCTCCTTATTTTGTTGTTCGTTGATATTGTCTGACATGGTCTTTCTTCACAGGCAAGAAAATAGAAATTATTGTCTGACATGGTCTTTCCCTCAGGAGTTGGCATATCCTGCTTCCATACTTTAATTCTATTTTCTCAAAGGACAATCCTAAAAATCCATGCATTGCAAACAACTTTTTACACCTTTGTTGGTTGTGGTGGCGTCACAGAGAGTTTACATCAATAAATGAAGAACATGCCAATGCTTTTAATGCAGTAGTAGAAGTCTATCTCTTATTCAATATCTCTAGTGAAACCCTCATGATCTTTTGTTGGAGTAGAATTTGTTATATTCTAGAAAGGGTCTTGTCCTTTGTTGATGGGATATTCATCTACCTCAAGAAATAACTATTCTTATCTCCAACAAGAAGTGGAACTAAATGAAGATCTAGCACCATGAAATTAATCCTCAAAAGGATTACTATAGTTAGTTTTGGTAGATAATGATCTGGGTAAATTACTAATGTGGCTTTACGAAACATTATGTAATAGCTTAACATACTCTAACAACTTTGGTGTGACATGCTACATCCAATTAAGTCTCCATCGGTATCTCTATTGTATTTATGGATTGGGATTCAATGTACTCTTTTTATACACAGATTTTACTTTCAACTGAGGAGGTTTGTATGTACTTACTTGTCTTTCGATTGTATCCCTATTTCAATAATTTCTTCTATCAACAAATCATTTGTTGTAAGTTGTACAAGTGGAAGCTTGAACATGCCTTCCATGCTAGCCTTGTTGATATTTTCAACACCATCTTGTGCAACAAATCTTTAGAACTCCATTTTTCCAAATTGAAGAGTGACTAGTAGGGACAATCTAGGACACTTACAAAGGTTTTGCAAGAGAGATAAATAGACCTAAATATTATGGCTTAATAATGATCAATAGGTAAACAGATAAGAAACTCTCAATATCAAAATGACTTTCTCAATTGTCTTTACTAGAAATGGATAGATCTACTAATAATGGCTTTATGACTGTATGTCAACTTTAGACTCAATCCAAGAAGAGCTATAACTAATATGCGATATCTAGATTTATGATCTCTATAATATAACAATCCTATAATTATGTTTCCATGCATCTATACCACAACATAAACATCATGCCAGTGTTCAACCATAGCAATTGATATCCTAATTATAGAATGTGAAATATGCACATAACTATGAATAAAGATTAAGAAAAACAAAGAAAGATGCTTATTGCAAACATAAATGACTAATGGACAAGAATTGAATTAATTGTAGATAGTTTTGAATATCAAATTCACTTATTTGTGTGCATTTAGTAACTCATGTACTTGTGGCCAACCATTTATCTCTTTCATAAATTAAACACTTATTAATAACATTAAATGGTTGAGTAATTATGTTTTAGTTGAAATTGAAAATAAAATATTTTATTTCAGGACAACTCACACTATTCCCTATCATATTTTAGACTCTCGGTTTTGTTAGTAGTGGTTTGATGTCTTTGGAGCTAATCATTGCATTTCTTTAGTTACGTTTGCCAGCCTACTCCCAGCCCGTGCCAAAATGGGAACTTTGGAACAGGGTATGGACATCCATCAAAGCATAAAAGATAGAGGAATTTTGTCAGATGTAGTTGCAACTACACAAAATGGATTTGTTGAGAAGGCTTTAGAAACTTTCAAGCAAATGCAATCGGCAGGTGTAAAGTCAAATTCCACGACCATTGTTACTATCCTCCCTGCCTATGCCAAAATGGGAGATTTGGAACAGGGTATGGACATTCATCGAAGCATAAAGGATAGAGAAATTTTGTCAGATGCTGTAGTTGTAACTGCCTTGGTAGACATGTATGCAAAATGTGGAATCATAGACAAGGCACGTGAACTATTTGATAGAATGCCTAAAAGAAATGTTGTCTCGTGGACTGCAACGATTGCTGGATATGCACAAAATGGATTTGTCGAAAAGGCTTTAGACACTTTCAAGCAAATGAAATTGGAAGGCATAAATCCAAATTCCACAACCTTTGCCAGCATCCTCCCTGCCTGTGCAAAAATGGGAGCTTTGGAACAGGGTATGGACATCCATCAAAGCATAATGGATAGAGGAATTTTGTTAGGTGTTGTACTTGCAAATGCCCTGCTTGATATGAATGCAAAATGTGAAAACATGGAAAAGGCTCGTGAATTGTTTGATACGATGCCGCAAAGAGATGTGATCTCATGTGAACAATCAACACGCACATATATGGGAGGAAGGGATTGCTGATACAAAATTGAACACTCACTCCTCAATCACAATTCTATGGTTTTACGAGATTAAACTAGGACAATTAACCACCACATGTATATTTTTTGCAACATGAAATTAAAAACTAGGGCAATTTGAATCTACCTCCTGCGTGGGATTTCCTTCGACACGGGTTTGATGTTCTTGGGGGTTGAAGTCACCACGGATGCCTACGCGGGATTGCAATTCACAAATAAATTCCCCGCCTCTTTTTTTATTTTGTAATGGCCGCTGTCGTCGGAATTACGACGAACTCGAGCACTTTTTTGAAAAAAAGAAAATTCTCTTTGCTAATGCCTTCTTCCTTGAAACCAAATGGGTAATTTCCATCGGAATTACAATGAATGCGAGCATTTTTTCAAAAAAAAATCAAATTTGGCCACAATATACCTTCTCTGTCAGAAACCTCAGTCGAAAATCTAGTCCAAATGTATTGGTGGAGGGAAAACCCTAAAAATAAAACCAAGCCCCCACTGAGAAACATGGATCTCAGGAAAAAAGGAGAAGGATCTTAGAATAGGCAACACAAAGCCCCCAATAGAGAAGCAAGGGATTAGAGGGAACAATACCTGCCTTAGGGTGAGGTCCCATGGAGGGGGGTTTCCTAAAAAAATTTAGTGGGTGCTACTGATATTTTTTAGGAATATTTCAAAGTTGGTGGTCTCATGATTTAGTAGTGTAGATTAGCTTACAAGTTTATGTTTCAAAATTTAGAAAATTACAAATAAAAAACAATTAAATGAACACCATTTTCCCTCTATTTCTTTTCTAGAAGGAATTTAAAATAGAAACTAAGTGACAAGTGGCAAAAAAAATCCCTAAGCTGGTGGGGCAATTTCTAGCCCCACCTCAATTGCACCCATTGAAATATGTAGTCCTAAAATGTAGGGGCTGCTATTTTTCAGGATAAGATTCCAAACTATCCTGTAGGATAGTTTTTTTTTACTCATGGGACCTCCTAATCCATGAAAATAGATCCCAAAGCCCCCCTCATGGGACCTTACCCTTAGGTAGAAACATCAAGTAGAGAAAAAGGAGTTGGCAACGAGAAAGCCCTCCCTCAATAGATCCTCTAAACAAAAAAGATCTAAGGCCGCAACTAAAAACAACCTCCTCAAATAGGGGACCCTACTTAAGAACATCATAAGTGGATGAAGAAGACCAGAGAAGGGTCTTCAACCAAGCCACAACATATGGGGTCTAGACCATGACCTAACAAATCACTATAGGCAAGCAAAAACCCCAACAAAGCAAGAAGGCTCACATAAATAACCCAATTCATTGCAGTAATCCAAGGCAACCATGTGCATAGGGAGGTAGAATAATAGGGGCTTTAAACCCTTTAAAAACAATATGCACCTCAGGCTCAAGGCAAAAGTTAGAACCCATAAAGTCTTTAAGAAAAAAAAAACATCCACATAGCGGGTAGATCTCCCAAACCTCTTGCTAGAGCAGAGGGCACACCTACAAGTAAAATATTGTAGCAGAAAAGACCAAACTAGGCCAAAGACCAATCTCCAACCCAACTCCGAAGCTAGACCTACACCATGTCAAGAAGAACATACCCATCTCCATATGGGTCATCGTCTTCTTCAACATCTCTGAACCCTACATCTTTGTTGCTCTCGTTCTCCACCAATAAGTCTTCTTTTAAATAGTAAACTATAAACTACATTCACTTTTTAACAATTTTATATTATATATTTTTTAAATTATGCAAATAATTCATTTTTTAACATAAAGTTTCTTTAGTCATTTTTTAAGCATTTTCATTGCCGCTTAGAGTATTCTTTGGCCTATCATGATCTTGCATTCACCCAATTCTAAGTTTAGTTTATAAAAAATATTAATAACAACAATTAAAGTAGATGGAATTAATTTTTTGCAATCCATAGAATGAGATTGCAAGCTTTTGGGATTACATTATCTTTGTTTATTTGATTAGTGCTTCGAATTATACCTAAAAATTCATCATCAAGGCTATGAATTTATGAGAAAAATGAATTGCAAATATGATCTTATAAAAAGAGAGAAAAGAATATCTAATTGAAAAAAAATTAATTTAAACTAAAACAAAAAGAAAATAAAATAAAGAAATTAAAAACTAAAAATAACATGAATAAAAAGTTTTCTCTAAATGTAATTGAAATAAACAATAAATTAAATGAACAATTATAAAGATTAATACTTAAAAGTGAAAAACTATGCTAATAATAATTACTAAATTAAACATAAAAATAAGTGAAAAGAAAGTATTAAGTAATATAGAAAATAAGAAAATAAAGGGGTAGACCATAAAATTGCTAATGAATCAATAAAAACATAAAATAAAGATAAGCAAAACAAGAAAAAAGGGATGAAATAAAGAGCTTGCAATTAATTAGGGAAAAAAGATAATGCTTACATAATGCATAAAACAAAGCATGTTAACAAGTCAAATAAAAGAGCTAAGTTAAATAATTATTAAAGACAAATAACAATAATATGCTTATTCATAAGAATATAGTAAGACTATTCTATAGCAAGGTATTATTGGACATAAAATAATAATGGAGATAAATTAGGAACATATATAAATTAAATTATAATATAACCACATGGTCATTAGTATTAACTATGGAGATAAATAAAGCATCCCATTATAATAATGTTGATCTAATTAATATTAATAAAAAATCTAAAATCTACAAACAATGTTGATCATTTTAGAGTTTTTTATTATTTCTAAATTTTGGATGCTTTCTATTGTTTGTAGATATGAGATTTTTATAAATATTAATTATCTATCAACATAGTTTTAAAGATTATTATAATGGGATACTTTACTTATCAATAGTTAATACTTATGACCATGTGTTTATATTATAATATAATTTTATATGGTCCTACTTTATCTCCATTAATATTTTATGTTTGATGTCTTGTTATAGAATTGCCTTAGTGTATTCTAGTGGATAAGTATACTATTGTTATTTGTCTTTAATAGTTATTTAACTTAGGCTTATTAATGGGCCTAATTGGGCTAATCCAATTTTGCATCATCCCATGAAGGTGGAGTGGATCAAGTCGTAGATTGGGTAGTTTGAGATCAATTTTGATGGGGCCTCCAAAGATAATTCGGGCCCTTCGAGGGTTGGATTTGTAACATAGGACTGGGAAGGAAATATCATTGTGATTGGGGCTACCAAGCTAGTGGAAGGAACAAATATTGATGTCAAAGCTTAGGTTGTGATTGAAGCTCTAAAAATGGCCAAAGCACTGGGTTTGCAAGAAATTCACCTTGAGGGTGATTCTCAAATAATTATAAATTCTATTAATAAAGGAGAAATTCATGCGTGGAAACTCAATAAATTCATATCCATCATGATGCAACCATAACCGGTAAAACCCTCAAAGAGAATCAATCGACTTATGCAGCAAGAGTAACACAACGAAAGCAGGAAGAAAACATAATAAGATCACATAAGCATATCATATTATTGCTTTAGAACTTCTGGCAATCATCTGGTTATCATCATATAATCATCAAAGAACATCCAGTAGTTAACCGGTTACATACAGGCTATCAGCTAGATACAATCGAACCGGGACTCTAAGAATCAACCGGATCACAAAATGTGAATCTTAATCCTTATTCTAAATTCTACTTCCTCTGCCCCTACAAATGATTATATAATACCATATTTATACCCACCAGAACATATTTGGGTCAGCCTCATAAGATTACATTTACCAATGCAGAAAAATGAAACGTGTAATTAGGTCGGCCCTAAGAATTAAAGAAATATTTTTGGAAAATAACAACCACGAAGTGCGGCTCAGCAGGAAGGTTGGCCACACACCAAAGAACATTAGACAAGACCCAAAATAGATCCACATGTTAAGAATCATGTCGGTAATTAATGAAAACCAACTAGTAAGCACAAGAACTGTCTCAGAACCCAGAGACAATCAACCGGAAGCGATAACTAACCAGAAAAGAACCCAAATGAACTGAAAATATGGAATTAAGCACATGAACCAGCCTGGAAACCGAAAATAAGATCTGTCATGAAAAGAAAGCAACTACCGGTGCCAACCAATAAGAACACAAAAAACTGCATAAAGAACTAGACAAGAACAAAACTGAAAGGAAATATTTTTGGTTGATGCAAGATTACTCATTGACCGGGGATGCTCCTACATCACATCACCAAATCCATATTGGAAATATTTGAATATTATGAAGTAAGTCACGTGGTTTGTTCAAGGAATGTGTTGGCAAACAAGTTGTCAAATTAGACATTATCATTAAACGATGAAGGAGTACAATCAAGGTGTTCAAGGATCTCATTCTGGATTGCACGAGCTCTTGTACGAGAGAAGGAATGAATTCTTGTTCTATTTGTACGTCATCATTTTTAGAGCACATTTATGAAGTGGCAAGGTGGCATTCGAATGTGACAGGGATAGAAGTGTGAAGGATTTAATTCTTGAAGGCTACAAGGTGGTGAGGGGACTATTTAAATTTGGTGAAGGTAATTTTTTACAGATATTGGAGCTTCTTTTTAGCGAGGAGCTCCTGAATACAAAGCACAAGTATAGAACCAACATCGACATTGCATCAATGTTGGTGGCATGAGGACTCGAGGTAGGGAAGAAGGAGGAAGTGGAGTGGGTGGTGAAAGGCCGTGTAGAGGAGGAGTGGCTCTATGGGTTATGATAAGTGCTTGGACGGGCTATGGTAGGTATTGGCTTTCTCTCTATGGAGGAGGAGCATGGTTTAAAGGAAGAAACGCCACAACAACTAATACCCTTCATTTGATGGCCAAAATGGATGAACTGGGATGAACAAAGGGAAGAAGCCTATACCAGGTGGGAATCCTTGAAATGTTTCATTCATGAAAAGGATCACATGAGTGCAAGAAGGGGAAGAAGAGTGCATAGATAGAGAAGAAGGCAAAGCTTGGGTTCGAACTCAAGGATTACTAGAATAATGAGCTGCTAAAATCTACGAGAAAAAAATAGAATTTTGTCAGTTTATTTGGAATGTTAGTTTTTTGTTGATAGTTCTATTATAAAAAACTTCTGATATAGTATAAGATGGCCTTGGATAATCGGAGTAAGGATTTTTTGTATTATTGTAGATGTTTGATAGATTTATATGACTTCGGGTAAATATAGTACTATAATATGGTGCCAAATGGGTAGTAGTTTTAGTCTGTTATTTGGGGATGAACTATGCTTTTACTATATGTAAATTTGGATTATGATGGCATACTAGACATAAAAGATGTAATTTTTTTAAATATTAATACAAAACTCATTATTACCAGTAGAAAAAAAAAAGATCTAACTTAACTCTCTTAGTTAAATTTGTATTAACATGCTTTGTTTTGCATTATGTAAGCATTATCTTTTTTCTCTAGTTAATTGCAAGCTCTTTATTTCATCTCTTCTTTCTTGTTTTACTTATTTCTATTGTATGTTTTTATTGCTTTATTAGCAACTTTATGGTCTAGTCGTCTTTTAATTTTCTTAGTTTTTATATTACTTAATAATTTATTTTATTTCTTTTCACTTCTTTTTATGTTTAATTTAGTAAATATTATTAGCATATTTTTTCACTTTTAAATATTAATTATTTTAGGTACATTTAGAGACAACTTTTTATTCAAGTTCTTTTTAGTTTTTCATTTCTTTATTTTCTTTCTTTTTTTTTTTTTATTTTAGTTCAATTTGTCTCTTTTCTCAATTAGGATATTCTTTTCTCTCCCTTATAAGGTCAAATCTGCAATTCATTTTTCTCATTTTCATATTTGTGATGATGAATCACTGAGTGTGTTTTGAAACGCTCATCAAATAAACAAACATAATGTAATCCCAAAAGCTTGTGCTCTAACAATTAAAACTATTAATACAACTTACACTCATTTTATGTACATCAATATTCAATTTATATTGTTTTGACTATCATATATATCTAAAAACTAAAACAATGAGTTTCACATTATTCAAGTCCCCTATTGAACTCTTAGTTAATTATATTTTTTTCTAATTTTCTATGTAGATAAACATGTTTATCAAGAAATATATTCTAAAAAAATGTAATGCTTTTGAATGCACACTTGATTTGAAGCTAAACATGAGGTCTATTTTTTTTTATTGTCATTCTAATTCTAGAAAAAATTACCATCAAATTATTGTGTTCTTTAAAATACTACATTTATTAGTAATGGATTATGAGATGAGGTGATCACAACTATTATTGTACCTTTAAAAGAAAGAGAACAACTATGCCTCAAGTTCTTGGATAGAAGAGAACAAGTTTGTCTTGAATTATCAAATTAAATAATTTCATGATCACTTGTGTGGTAGGGTATATAGAGGTGGAAGTAGAAGGAGCCTTTCAATTGTTGTAAATATAGTCTATAAATATCACTACCCTAGAACCAAAAATGGAATGTTGTCTTCCAATAAGTTTTAATATTAAAATCAAATTTTCAGCATCTAAGTAATTTACTATAATTGAAAGTAAGGATATTCTAGATTAAGATAATTAGGCATATATTTGAAATAGATTGGCCACCCTAGGTAGATTATTTTGTGATGGGAAGTCATTGTGAAGGAAAGAGGATTGTAATTTGAGGATTTGTTATGATATGTAAGTTACTTACATACTCTAGTACATGGTAGGATTGACATGCATTGGAATTAGTATAATGAGGTGCCATGTATGCAATTGGCATTGCAAGTGGTTTACTACTAATATGTGTGTGTCACTTTTTGGGGGTTGGTTGTGGAGGTAGGCACTATTTTTTTGGTATTTTTATGTGTATGTTTCATGATTTTTATGGCCTATATGATGCATTGTCTTAGGACCCATTGCATTAAATCCATGTATCTAATTATAGATCAAAGAGATTTTTTAGCTACAAGGAAGAGTCTCATTCAAGGTTAGTGAAGGAAATATTAAGGGAAGAAGATTTGGTAAATAATGGTCATTTTTGTTTTAGGGAAATGCTTTTTGAGGACTTCAAGCATAAGCTAAAATTGGTTGTTAAGAATGGGAAGATTATGGATAGAATCATGGAGTTATTGGTCCTAGTTGATGCAAATAATATGGAGGGTCAACAAGTAATATTTAAAGGTGAGCCACCATATGTATTTAGTAAAGGAGGTTTTAAAACACAATAGTAGTTTTGGTAGAGTCTCTTATATGACTGTAGAAGAAGGTACATGAGATTTTAGTGGATAAAAAAACACTAGAATACTTTTAGATCAATATTTACCCATGGACACATACGATATGGTGGTCTCCTTCCATAATGGAACATTAGAACTCATAAGTAGTTTCATAATGTCGCTTCTTGAGGATAGATTGATAATAAGGGCAAAAAGGAGGATATATGTGATAAAATGGATAAGGATATTGGGTGTAATTGCAACAACTAGTTTGTTTGCACCATTAATGGAAACAACCAAAGTCTTAGGAAATGGGGTCTATAACTAGGTTTTTAAGAGGTGGAAGGTTGTGCCTCTTAGGACTAGTAGTGTTTGTAAGCACATGTAGCCAACACATAGTCATGGTGATAGTTTTTTATATGTGGGGAATGTTATGTGGTAGCTTTTCCTCTACTTTTTTTTAAGGGTTTTTAGTTTGTGCTATGGTATTACTTTGTCTATTAAGATTTTAGGGAAAAGCATATGCTCTCAATTTCAATTATTTAGTAGATGTTGATTTGTTATGCTTTATAATCAATTCTTATTGGATACTAGATTTTAATCCATTGATATACCTAGCTATCTTTTTTGTATTAGCCTTTTATGTGACCTAATCTAGTGCAGGAGCACCTTAAACATGTTCAAATTTTGATGTAAGGGGTCAAATAGATAGGGTCTAGGCATAAGAAAGTCATTTTGTGATGTAATAAGGTCTTAAAAAGACCATTTACGATGTTGTTAGGGTCATTTGGTTTCAAATTGGTAAAGTATGTAAAATGTTGTAAAAGATGTCAAGAAATTGTCAAGTTGTCAAAAATGAAAAGTCGTCATCTTTGAAACTCACCCACAATGGTCATTTAGCAATTTTGGAGTATTAAATAAAATTTCATGTCCATATATACACCAATATAAACTATAAGGACCTGCTAGTCCTAATCTTAGAATAACTAACACAATTGAATCCTAATTAAAGTCTAAGTAAATTTCTATTAACACAAATGCAAATCTTAAGTTAATTAACATACAGTTAAACAAATAAATGTAAGATACTATTAACGTAAGTACAATTGGAACATACGTTATTCATCATGCAACGTAAGAAAAGTGAAGTTAAAGTAGAGATTTGCATGGAGTAGTGCTAAGTTAGATAAACATGTAAACCCACAATTAATGTGCCATGATTAAGTTAACCATTCAAACCTAAGTATGAACATGCATGCATTCATAAATGAAATGATAGTAAAACTAATTAATCAAGGTTTCATGCATGTGATAGCCATGCATTAACAAAATGAAGGATATGAAAACACATAAACCATGAGACATGCATACGTAGGAGACATGTTAGCAGGTTAGTGGTTAGTAGTTTTCCTTACTTTTCGGTTAGTTACATATTACATGGCGACCTCCCGTCGCATTTACATCATTAGACCTCGGAGGTCATTTACATGCCTACTTAACCAAATCATGAGACCTCATTGGTCTTTTACAATAAAACATTTATACAATATACATTAATGCATAGGGTTTACAATGTTATAATATAATTCTTTATCTTCGGATGTAGTGTTTTCCTTGCAATCGGACTCACTTCCATTTACAATCTGGAAGACAGACATATGACTCAAGTGTTTATCCACCCAACCAAATGAAGCTTATGCTTCTCGATGCTCATGATAAGCTCTCGTCCCTCATGATGAAGTACCCTAGCAAACCGACATCAACTTTCAGGAATGGAACATGTGCGTGCATGTAGTATCTAACAACCAAACTGTTGAACTTAGCAATGTGTTTTATGGAATAGAGAAGACTTATTAAAATATTGGTCAATTTTAACCCTTTTGGGGTAGGTTAAAACACCCTTCCCTGTTTAACCCATAATCAAGCACATCTTTCCAATATGCATCCATCATAGACGATAAGATTAAATTTAAACTTCCTGAAATATCTTATTTGTAATTTCACAATTAGTATTTATTCTTACTCATTATTATCAATTTTAATTTTTGAACACTCTAAGTGAATAGAAAGATTTTAAACTGGATGAAGCCAGTTTCATAGCATCAAAATCACTATCAAATCTGAACCATTTCAATTTGCAAGTATGACATCCTTATGACATTTATTAGTCTCGTTTTGGAGTATAAGAAATAACTCAAACTCAACAATTTAAAAATATACCAAATCAAAACTTAACCAGGAAATCAGCTAAATCGATCGTGAATGGGGTCAAACCAATTGAAAAGAAAGAGAAGAACATAATCTATAGGTGTGCTACCCAATCAACAAACAAAAATATCAAAATTGATATCTACCTATGCCACGATTTTGATAAAAGACTGCCAAAAGTAAACAAAAGAATAGAGCAGTATTACCAAGGTGAGTCTTAGCAAAACGTGGTTAACAGAGGAGAAAGAGGGTGTGCTTCCTCTATCAGATCCAAGCTTCCAAATCGCCCTATGCAGGTTGAAAATCTTGCAGAGAGGGAGGAGGGAGGGGGGCATAGAAATCAAATTAAATCCTCAACGTATATTGAATGCAAATAGAATCAATATTATAATGTAGAGGAAAAGAAACGTATGGGGTGGGAAAATGAAATTTGCTCCATGCCTGCTCCAAATCAGCTCAGAACAATATATATACCAGCCAAATCGATGTGCAGGTTAAGAGAAAGAAAAGAGGATCAACAGGTTCTCTTAGAGGTGACTGGCTTCTTCCAAACGAAAGTTAGTAATCAAAATAAAAATCCAATATTAATAATTATAAAGCAGATCGATTTATGATAATACTGATCAGGGAAAAAGAGAAGTGGGGCGATAAGCATGAGACAAGGAGAATCTACCTTCCAGAGGCAAAAAAGAAGGATGGCAACTTGTTTTCCAGCAGAGAATCAAACTCCACAACTCCTTTGCAGCCCCAAGAATCGCCCTCTACAGACCATCAAAATTGTAAGGAAAAGAAAAATAGAGGAGGTGATACCAGCTGAATCGACTTTTGCAAGTCGATATGATTGCAGGGAGAGAGGTGATACAGATTCGATATCTCCTTGGGTTTCTAATTGTTGGCTCAGAGAATCGATCCTCAAAGTGTGGATCTAGATTGGAGAAATCATGGGAGAATTGGAAGTTTAAGTGGAGAAGATTGAATTAGATTAGCCAGTTGAGAAAGCTGATCAAGAGTTGGACTGGATTGATTAGCCAGTTATGAAAAGTAAAAAGAGAGTTCACAGGAAGATACAATACTTCGACTCTAGGTTCCCATTTAAAACTCATATGTTAATTTCAACATGTTTAATTTTAAATTTTAATATTTACGTCGAGAGGAGTAACCTACAATGTCATCATATAGGAGTCATCACCAGTAACGATGTAAGAAAAAAGAAGTGTTTTGTATTCTTGGAGAAGTGACCGTCCAAGCTGTCAACCCGAGCAGTTTCTTTAGCAATAGTTACAAATGCAAAGTGGTCGTGCAAATGACAGTTACAAAACGAATCATCTGGCTATATGAAACTGATAATAATGGGAGAGGAAGCAATGTGGTGAATATATGATAAATCACATTTCGGCTTGGCCTGAGGATCCATTCCACTCACTTTCACTACATCCATTTTACTTCTGAAACATTCTTGCCTGTATTTTGCCATTGATTTGTTTGCAGGCCCACAAACTGGTCGAAAATTCAATAATTTGAACTCTCCAGATCTTTAATTTAATTTATTGTTTAGAGTAGCAACATTTGCAGTGTATTCAAGGAGAGCATACATGCAATCTGAGGCCATCTTATTCGTTGCATTTTGACATATTGGAATTTGACTACATCTACAATAGACGTTGCAAGCGTGGGTTAAGGTGAGTAAAATGCTTCAACCCATTTCTTCCTTGTATTAAGATTTGTTGTCCAAAACTCTGGAGAGTAGATCCAAAACAGGTGAGCATCTTGCTAAGGAAAACTACAGTTTGCAAATAAAAAAAAACATAATATTCTAATGCAGATCGAAATAAGACTACATTGGTAAGATTAGCCTCGTATTATTTTTAGCACTACAGATCAAGGTTTTTCTTCTTTTGTCTGTAAAATTTTAGATTTTACAGTGATCTATCCTTAAAGCAATCTATGATTTTGCTACTACTTTGTGCATATTATTATTTCTGCAAGCCATTTCTGTTTCTGCCCAAAAATGAAAATAGAATAAAATACAACATTCATGATGAATACAATTAGATTATATTATTTATATAAACATTTGTTACCTAGCTTCGTTGGATTTCGTTTATTTAGTGCTTGTTGATAACAATTTACAGGTTACATAGACAATTGTGTTTTTATGGTTTCAAATATTGGAAACGGTTTAATTTTTTTGCCTATGCTTTGAAGCTATTTATTTTAGGCTTTGATTACTATATTTATTTGGCTCAGGGAGTTTATTGTAAAATTGATTGATGATTCATTTAATTTAAAATAAAAAATAAAAAAAATTTAATTTGGGAACTTACAAATGATTTGCATTCAAAAGGAAAAATATAATATCTAATTTTTTTTACAAAGATTCTATTTATATCTAAGTTTTAATTTTAAATTTTTTAATTTTACAATTCAATTGATTTGCATGCAAAAAAAAAAAAGAATAGTAGAATAGAAATGAAATATATTTCTATTTTTCTTCAAGTGATTTGCATAAAAAAAAAAAAGAACAATAGAATAGAAATGTTAGATTAAATTCTAATTTTTCTCAATTTCACAATTAAAAAGATACTCTATTTAGTTAGTTTCGAAGAAACTGTTGTTGTAGAAAGATTAAAAAGAAAGGAAATAATCTAATTTCCAATTTAGAAAGATTAAAAAAAAAAATGAAAGAATCTTAATTTTCAATTTGGAAAGATAAATTTCTATGTTTCTAAAATTTTATCATAAAAATAGAATTTTTCTAAATACAAACTTACATATACAATTTTTTTAAAAATACTATATAATATTTAAGATATAAAAATATTTATTATTAAAAGCTTCTAATTTATCATATAGATGTGATTTTTCTATTTTAGTTGAGTTATAAAAAATTCAAAAATAACATATGATGATTAATTTAAAAAGGTCAAAAAGAACTTTTATTTTAATTATAAAAATTTTAAAAGGTCAAAAAGAACTTTTATGTTAATTATAAAATTTTTAAAAGGTTAAAAGAAAATAATTTTAATTAAAAAAAAATTAAGCTATTTTAAAATGCCTTAATTTTATTAGAACAAAGTTTAAAGTTATACATTTTATAGAAGTATTGAAAAAATGTACATAATAATGAAGATAATAAGTTTTATGAATGCATAATCCTACAATATTAACCCTAATTGTAGCTTAATCTTAACCTTAAACTTAATATTACCCTAATTTAACCCTAAGCCTAAAGTAATTGAATCATAATCATAATTCTAACCCTAATTTAAATCTAATACTAATCATAACTATGATCAACCACTTATCATAATCAAACCCTAACCTTGACAATATCCTTAATCTAGACCCAATTGAACCCTAACCCTAAACTTAGCTACAAACCTATAATTAATCCCTAATTACAAGTTAAACTATAATCTAACAATAATTTAACCATAGCCCTAGGTTTAATTCTAACCCTAATTGAACTCTAGCCCTAAACTTAATTGTAACCCTAACTGAACTTTAATCATAATTGAACATTAATCCTTATTAAATCCTAACCCTAATCTACCTCATACCTTGATCCTAACTAAGCCCTTACTATAATCAAACCCTAAGCATAATTAAACCCTAACTACAATCAATTATAACCTTGACCCTTAACCCTAAACCTAACTCTTACTTAACCATAACCCAAAACCCTAACCCTAATAATAATCCTTAGTCCTAACCCTAACCATAACTCAAAATGTACCTTCAACCATAACCCTATTCCTAATCTTAACCATGATGTCAACCATATCCCTAACTGTAATCCTGCCACTAATCCTACACCCTAACACTAACCCTAACCCTAACCCTAAACTAAACATAACCATTATTTAAACTCTAATCCTAATCCTAACCTTAACCTTGCCCATTATTTAAACCCTTATGTCATTTAAAACTAAAACCTAACCCTAACCTAACCATAGTTATAACCCTAAACATGATGTAAACCCAATCCATAATCCTAATCCTAACACTAACCCCTAACCCAAACCATAACCCTAAACCATAACTTAACCCTAAACTTAAATATAACCCCAATTGAATTCCAACCATTACCTAACCCTAAGCATAACTCTAACTATATAATTAAACCCTACCTACAACTTCAACCTTAATCTAACCCTAATTAAAGCCTAACCTAATCCAAACCCTAACACTTATTGAACTCTAATCCTAATTGAATTCTATCCCAGACCCTAACCTTAATTAAACTTTAATACAAATTTAATTGTAACCCTAATGTAATTGAATCATAAAGCTAATTCTAACCCTAATTGAACTCTTATACGAACCCTAACTATAATTAAAACCTTACAATAATCAAACCCTAACCTTGACAATATCCCTAATCTAGACCTAATTGAACCCTAAACCATAACCCAATCCTAAACTTCAACCTTAATCTAACCATAATTGAAGCCTAACCATAACCTAACCTTAAATTTAATTATAACCATACAATTAAGCCCTAACAACAACTTTTACTCTAATCTAACCATAACTAAATCCTAGCCTAGACTTAATCCTAACCCTAATTAAACTCTAATCGTAATTGTTCTCTAATCTTAATCTAACCCTTACCATAATCGGACCCTAATCATAGTTGAACACTAACTTTAATTAACTATAATGTTAACCCTTAATTCTAATCACTCTAATTGAATGCTAACCCTAACCTAACCCTAAAGTTAACTCTAACCATAGAAACAAACCCTACCTACTACTTCAACCTTAATCTAACCCTAATATGAACCCTAACCTCACCCTCACCATGCCTTATCCTAACCATAATTGGATCCTAATTGAACCCTAAACTTAACTCTTACCCTAAAATTCAAAGTTACCATAGTTGAACCCAAATCCTAATTGAATTCTAGCCCAAACCCTTACCCTAATCTAACCCTAAGCCTAAAGTAATTGAATCATAATCATAATCATAATTCAAACCCTAATTAAAATCTAATTATACTAATCATAACTATGATCAACCACATATCATAATCAAACCCTATCCTTGACAATATCCCTAATCTCGACCTAATTGAACCCTAACCATAAAATAACCCTAAACTTAGCTAGAACCTTATAATTAAGCCCTAATTACAAGTTAAACTATAATCTAATGTAATAATTGAATTGTATCCCTAGATTTAACTCTAACCCTAATTGAACTCTAGCCCTACTTAACCCTAACCCTAATTGAATTTTAATCATAATTAGACACTAATCCTTATTCAATCCTAAACCTAATCTACCCCAAACCTTGATCCTAATTAAGCCCTTAGCATAATCAAACTCTAAGCGTAATTGAACCCTAACTCTAATTAACTATAACCTTAACTCTTAACCCTAAACCTAACTCTTACTTAACTATAACCCTAAACTTTAACCCTAATAATAATCCTTAGTCCTAACCCTAATACCTAACCCTAACCATAACTCAAAACGTATCTCTAACCCTAATCCTAATCCTAACCTTAACAATTATTTTGATTGTATCCCTAACTGTAATCCTAACGCTAACCCTACACCCTAACTCTAACCCTAACCCTAACGTAAACATAACCATTATTTAAACCCTAACCCTTATGTCATAAAACTAAACCCTAACCCTAGCCTAACCCTTATGTCATAAAACTAAACCCTTACCCTAACCTAACCATAATTCTAACCCTAAACTTGTTCATAACCCAAACCCTAAACATGATGTAAACCCAAACCATAATCCTAATCCTTACAGTAACCCCTAACCCAAACCATAACCCTAAACCATAACCTAACCCTAAAATTAAATATAACCCTAATTGAATTCCAACCATTACCTAACCCTAAACATAACTCTAACTATAGAATTAAACCCTACCTAAAACTTCAACCTTAATCTACCCTAATTAAACCCTAACCTAATTCAAACTCTAACACTTATTGAATCCCTAATCCTAAGAGAATTCTAGCCCAAACCCTAACCCTAATTAAAATTTAATCCTAATTTAATTGTAACTCTAATGCAATTGAATCGTAAAGCTAATTTTAACCCTAATTGAACTCTTATAAAAACCCGAACTATAATTAAAACCTTACCACAATGAAACCCTAACCTTGACAATATCCCTAATCTAGACCTAATTGAATCTTAAACTTCAACCTTAATCTAACCATAATTAAAACCTAACCATAACCTAACCCTAAATTTAAATATAACCCTACAATTAAGCCCTAACTACAACTTCAACCCTAATCTAACGATAACTAAATCCTAGCCTAAACTTAATGCTAAACCTAATTAAACTCTAATCATAATTGAACTCTAATCTTAATATAGCCCTTACCATAATCAAACCCTAACTCTATTTAACTATAACCCTAACCCTAACCTAAATTGAAATTTAATCCTAATCTATTCCTGACCTTAATCTATCCCAAACCCTAATCCTAATTGAACTTTTATACTAATTTAACCTTAATCTTAATGTAATTGAACCATAACCCTAATTCTAGCCCTAACTTTGATGTAAACCCTAAATGTAATTATAACCCTAACCATAAACCTAACCTTAACACTAAACCCTAACCCAAACCATAATCCTAACCATAATTGTAAACCCTAACCCTAACCATAATCCTAAACCAAAACCAAATTGTAACCTTGATGCTAACCGTGACCATGATATACACCCTAACCATTATCATAACCCTAACCCGAACCATGATGTAATTGTTATCCCCAACCATAACACCAACCTTAACCCTAACGCTAACCATAACCATAATACTTGCCATTAAATAAAATTTAATATATCTTAGATTTTAGTATTTACTTTGATCTTGCAACACATATATTATTAAAAATAGTCTAAATAGATATATAAAATTTCATATATCTCTACATAATAATATAATAATATTATAATATAATTTATTTTAATAAAATGATACTATATAATTATATATTGATTTATTTTATGTTTTCCATGTTGCGCGGCGACACTGCCACTGGCATATATACCTTAAATTTTAATTTAATCTATATAAAGTGTGTCGAGAGATATCCTTCTTGAGGAACCTATTTTATTTGACTTTTAGGTCTAAAATTGATTAAAAATAGGTGCCTCGAGAAGGATATCTCTCGGCGTACTTTATATAGATTAAATTAAAATTTAAGGTATATATGCTAGTTTATCTTTTGAATATCTTAATTCGAATTTAGTTTAAATATTATAATTTGTTTATAATCTCTACGTTTATTTACAAATTTTTAATTTAGTTTTATTACTTAATGTAATTATCCCATTTAATTGTTATTATTAATTTGTGTGTGTTTATGCACAGGTTATGTTTTGTGAATCGCTGCCAACGAGCTAGGAGACCCCTCCTCGGTCATATGTTCGCCTTCGATGGTCAACCCTCCATCCATCTCACACTTGATGAAAAAAAAAAGGTCAGATCATCATGATACATAAAATTCTATAAAATTAACATTAAATTAAAATTGTCATTAATAAGATCAAATCACATTAATATCATGTCGCCAAGCATCAAATATCAAATATAATTAATGTCACCCAGCACCATAATGTCAAAAATAATGTCATCAAACATCATATTGTCAAATAATATCAATGCCTAACTAAATATATTAACCTAAAACTTATTTGTCTAAAAATGGGTCGTGACATAAACTTTTTAAAAATTTGGATGTTTTGGACCACTCTACATAACTTTTTAGAAGAAATAAGCTTCATTAATATTTTCAAAACCAAAATAAAAATAAAATAAATCATTTTTTTGCTGATGCAAGATTGTTCTTACACCTCTAGATGCTCATGCATCAATAACTCTTCTAATAAATAATAATCTTTTATCTACATAATTATTCACACAATATAACCAATTTTATAATTATTCTTCTTATTATTCCTAAATTAAACTCTCGTATATTAAACATCAATATTATAGTTAAAAACAATGCTTTTCATCTCATATTTACACCTAAAATAACACAAATTTAGTAGTGAAACTAACTCATCGTTACTTGAGAAGTTGATTTGAACTTGAGATAGGTGCTTATCCTACTCAAGTTTGTATTAGTAAGATAAATGTAGAACTCAAATAATTTAAATGTCAAAGCAAAATAATAATAAGATGAAACATTATTTTAATCGTCCATAGTATAGTGTGATAGTTAGATCGCGACATTTTTGATGTTGCCACCAAGGTTTAAACCTTTGTAGGGCTATTGTTATTGTGGGCATTGTTCCTTTATTGATTCATTACACCCATCAATTTGAACTTTCACATTGATGATGTCGATGTTTAAGCTTGTGACTTAGTGCTCCATGATGAATACACTAGATACTGAGAGGGGGTGAGGGGTGCGGGACGGGGGATGGGGGGTGAATCAATATCCCTTAAACTTTTCTGCACCAACTTTTAATTCAAACCCTTAATCAAATCAACACACTTAAACTTTTCAGCTCACTGCTTCCAATATGCTTAAAGAATTTTTGCACACACTTCACAACTCCCACAATCACTACAACACAAACACTTAGCAACTTATTTGATCTTTCATTTATATTCTCCACAAGCATCAATAACCTTCTCCAGGTCAGCCAAGTATGATGAAACGTGCACTATCCAAGAGGTCAGCCCCAACAACATCATAAGAGAAAGGACACCAATTGCGATCCAATCCAAAGGATAAACATGATGCAATTCAATCTTAGAACTTATCTCCATGCTTGCTAAACATCACAACAATGGTGCACATACTCCAAGCTGACTGGGATGAAACATGTAGGTATGAAATGTGCATCCCCCAAGGAGATCGACCCCAAACACTTGCATGGTGGAAGGGAAGTAAATGCAGATCAAGGCAAGAGATGGACTAAACCCAACTCACCTTAGCAGAACACTCCATGTTGGCACAAACCACAATGCATTAGCGTAAGTATCCTAGGTCGACCAACTAACTATTTATCCTTTCGACACATCCAATCTAGTTACCAAAAAACTCTGGAATAATCAAGAACATTAATGCAGAGCACATGATAACATCATATGCCTTTTAGCACTACTTTTGTACCATTCTTTCATACTATCATGTTCAATTGAGCTAGTGCAGAACAAATACATACACAACACTTCATGCCAAGTAAGCCAAAACAAACAATCTTGAGATAGAATATTCATAATCATACTTGTGGTGCACGGTAACACTTGAAACTTGACCTCAGACATTGTACAAACAACATAAGCACATCCACCCTGTAAATGATGTTCAATTTTCAATTCAATATGCAAGATGTATTCTATTTTATATTTTCTTGATGTATGTATTATCTATTTATATGATAAATCTGATTATCTTCTTTTGTATGGTAGGTGAGAGGAGCATTTATAGATTTCGATATCCTTCTCACAAATATCGATTGATATATATATATATATATATATATATATATGCAAGAGGGGAGGATCAAGCAATGCCTTGACCGGTCATGTCTCATAGACATGACCGATCAAGACATTACTTGATCGCACCCTTTGAATTATAATTACCAGTTGGTGTTTACTTTAATCAACAACCCGATACTAATCGGGGTCTACGTAACTTATTATCGGATGCCAATCGGTGTCTACGTGACATATTAATTGATGCCAATCGGTGTCTATGTGACTTGGTGAACGCTTAACTAATAGTTAGATACCAAGCGGTCTATGCTTTGCCACCCAATAACAATCGGTTAATCCTGATAATCATCATTTGTTTACTGTTGATAAATCAACCGATATAAATCGAGATACATGGTTAGCCCGATAATAATCGGTGATCGTTGTTATAATGCAAACCGATATACTATGCTATGATATGATTATCGATAGTTTGAGCATTGATCGAACTAAGTAGATTGGACATATACAAGTGAAGAAAGATCATCAAATGAAAGAACAACAGCTTGAAGTTTTCCTAACAGTTTATTGATAGGATAAATGATTGAATGAGAGACTTTATTTATCTCTCATTCAATCATTTATCTTACCGAAGCTATCATGCATTAACACTCCCTCTTAGCTAGGTGAGATAAATTAAAACAATATATCAAGCATTAGAATTCAAATGATGGTCAGTATTCTTTACACAATCTAACTTTCTAGAAAATCATATCACCTAATCACATGATATAAAGTATCACGTAAACACGTGATACAAATGTCCATCACGTCAATCTTGTGATGACAGGATATCACCTAAGCATGTGATATCAGTATTGCCTAAACACGCAATACTTAAGGATAATCATATGAGAAAAGATTAAATTCTCATCTTATCCAAGTTGTGGTATGTGCACTAACATCTTATACAAATGTTTTACTACAACACAATCATGGCACATCCATGACACACCAGAGATCCAACATGATAACTGGTTTGGACATCATAAGATCGTCACCTTATAATGTCTACATACAAGTGTTCATTATCTTGAGAGATCATCACCTCTTAGATATGAACCCAGGAGATAAAATACAAAATGTCCTATCATGACAAAGAAGTTTACACATTAAACATCTTATTGATATGCAAATACATATTACAAAGCAAATTACCTTTCTATCATACCTAAACCTTTTCTGAAGTGATCAACCTTCACTCTAGAAAGAGGTTTGGTCAGAATATCTGTAGTTTGATCTCCTGTACAAATATATTCTAATTTGATCACATTCATGTCTACCATATCTCGCACATAGTGGTATGGAATCTCAATATGCTTGGATCTGTCATGGAACACTGGATTTACTAAAAGTTCTATGCAACTCTGATTGTCAACGATTGTCCTATTTTTCCTCTCAGTTATTATTGTGTATACTATGCTATGATCCAAGCATATTAATTCTTTCATACCAGGCCCTGGGAGCCTGTTTAAGCCCATAGAGAGCTTTCTTGAGTCTACACACATGAGACTCTGCATCATGAATTTCAAACCCTTCAGGTTGCTCTAGGTAGACTTCTTCTGAGATCTCACCATTTAGAAATGTTGTCTTAACATCCATCTGGTGTAGCTTCCACCCTTTTGTTGGTGCAATGGCTAATACAACTCTTACTGATGTATACCTGGCAACAGATGCAAAAGTTTCTTCATAATTTATTCCTTCCCTTTGTGATAACCCTCTAGCTACAAATCTGGCCTTGTATTTTTCAATACTGTCATCTGCAGCATGTTTGATCTTGAAAAGCCATTTAGATGAAACAACAGATTTCTTAGTTGGCCTAGGAACAATCTCCCAAACATCATTTTTCATAATGGACTGATACTCTTCAGACATGGCATCCTTCCATACTTGATGTTCAAGTGCATCTAATACATCGTTTGGTTCGACTTTAGAGAGATCATTCATAAGGGCAACATAACTAGTGCATTTATTAAGCCTTTTGCTTTCCCTGAAGGTCCCTGAAGGAGCAACAAACTTCTGAGCTTCTGCTATAGTCTTCGTGGCCCATAGTGGTCTTTTCTTGAGGTTTTCTCTAGGTGGATTTTGGGTTTCACTTATAGTTTCCTCAGGATTCTCCCTCTGAAGCTTAGGAGTAGGATCTTCATCTATGCTAGGGGTAGGGATATAGACTTCAGACTCTAGTGAGCTTTGGGCTCTTTTGAAGGCTAAGTCTTCTTCAAAGATCACATCCCTACTTAGTTTAATATTCTTTTGACCAGGTATATAGATCCTGTAGGCTTTGGAGGTTTCACTATATCCTACAAGGATTCCCCTTTTTTCAGAAGGCTCTAATTTTAATCTTTTCTCCTTAGGTACATGAATATAAGCAGGGCATCCAAATATCCTAAGGTGGCTGATATCTGGTTTTGATTTAGTAAAGACTTCCTCAGGGGTCTTCTATTCAAGATGGGAGTGAGGACATCTATTTTTAATATATACAATAGTGCTAGTTGCTTCTGCCCAAAGATTGACATTTAGATTCTGATCAAAAATCATAGCTTTGGCAGCTTCAATGATTGTCCTATTTTTCCTCTCAGCTACCCCATTTTGTTGAGGATTATAAGGTATTGTTAACTCCCTCTTAATCCCTGGATTTTTACAAAACTCTTTAAATAATTCTGATGTGTATTCCCCCCCATTATCAGTTCTTAGGGTTTAAATTTTATTTCCTGAGTAGTTCTCTGTTAGTGATTTGAATTCTTTAAACCTATTAAGGATCTCTTCTGATTCTTTACATTTCAGAAAGTAGATCCAAGTTTTCCTAGAGTAGTCATCAACAAATATTACATAATACAAAAATCCCCCCAAAGAAGGTATGGACATGTGTCCACATACATCAGAATGAACTAACTCTAAAATTTTACTTGTTTTCTTAGTACTATTTTGAAAAGCACCCTTCTAGTATTTTTACCTAAGGCACATCCTTTGCATGCCCCTGAATGATATTGCTTTAACTTAGGTAGGCCTGTGACAAGGTCTCCCATTGATGATAAAGCTCTAAAATTCAGGTGGCCTAGTCTTTTATGCCATACTTCATTAGCATTTGTAGTTTCATGGATTAGGACTAAATTGGGCTCTGTGCATAGCTCATACAAGTAGCCTTGTGTTTGACCAATAGTTTTAGCTTTCTTGATGGATGAATTCTTTGGCCAAGACAATACTCTATTGTCCATGAAGGTCACTCTGCATCCATTGTCCTCCAGTGCTGATATTGAGACTAGATTTCTCTTGATGCCTGGAACATATAGTACTCCTTTAAGTTGTAATGATACACCTGATTTTAGTTTGATGGTGCAGGTTCCAACTCCTCTGACAGGATGTGTGGAGTCATCTCCGATAGTTACTTCTTCATCATTCTCCTCTTTCATGGAGTCTAGCACTTCTCTGAATCCTGTAATGTGTCTGGATGAGCCACTGTCGATCACCCAGGAGTTAACTTTGTTTGGTGCTTGGTTTGTGAGTGCTGAATAGAGTACATACTTCTTGGGGTCTTCTTCCCTTTTAGATTTTCCTGTTTTGGCAAATGTGGCTTGTTGCTTAGCTCTTTCTGGATATTTGGCAACATAGTGCCCAAATTTGTCACATCTATAACATTGAATCTAAGAAAGGTCCTTCTTGAAGGTGTTCTTGCCATGACGACCTTTTCTCTTTTTGAATTGTTTATGCTTGCTTTTCTTGTTTGAGTTTGTATTTAGAACTTGGAGATCTTCATCTATATTCTTTTGCTTGATCCCTTTCTTATTTTGCCTTGATTCCTCTTGGAGACAGTTAGCCTTTAGCCTATCGAATTTTGGAAATTCATCCCTTGCACTGATGCCTTGGATGAATGTTTCCCATATGCTAGGCAACCCATCTAGAGCGATGAGTGTTAATTCTTTGCTTTGGATCTCATATCCAAGGGTTGCCAATTCATCCCTTAGGGCTGATATTCGCATGAAGTAGGCATTGACTTATTCTCCTTTGATCATGGCTATGTGATTTATTTCTCTTTTTAAAGCTAAGGTTCTACTGGCATTAGATATCTCAAATGCATCTTCAAGTGCTTTGAACATGTTGTAGGTTGTTTCATGTTTCCTTATGATGGGTATAATATTATTTCTCACCCCATCAACTATGATTTTGATGGCCTTTTCATTTCCATCTCTCCAAGTTGTTTTGTCAGGTTCAGTCTTAGGTTCTGCAGTTTTAGTTTTTACAAATGATTCAACTTTATTTTCTTTTAGAATCATTTGAATTCTGAACTTCCATGCCGAGAAGTCATCACCTCCTCTGAGTCTATCTTCAAATGTGATAGTGCTAGCCATTAGAAGAATTGTGATGTTGAATATATGCTTGTTTTGAATTTTCCACAAAATTTAACAGCCTCAGGTTTGATTTAACTATAGCTCTGATACCATGTAAATGATGTTCAATTTTTAATTCAATATGCAAGATGTATGGGTAAGTGCACAAAGATGGTGGTCATAAAAGTGGACACACCAAAAAACAAACATGAAAAACACCAAAACGCGCACGGGGTATTTCAAATTTAAAGAACCCCGTACGCGTTTAGGCTCATTTTGCCGAGCCTAACCAAAGCTAAACCGCGTGCACGAGGTGAAACATACTAACTGCGTACGTGGTTTAAAGAATAGTAACCGCATACGTGGTTTAAAGCATACTAACCTCGTACGCGGTTTAAAAACTAAAACTGCGTACGCGGTTCTGTCTGTCAATAAAATGCAATTCACTTACATTCCATTAGGTTTTTCAGTAGGATATATACATAAAATATAACATTTAAGTATAAGTAACATTTCTTATACTTTAAGTTATATTTTATGTATATATTGTAAATAATGTTCAATTTTCAATTCAATATGCAAGATGTATTCTATTTTATATTTTCTTGATCTATGTATTATCTATTTATATGATAAATCTAATTATCTTCTTTTGTATGGCAGGTGAGAGGAGCATTTATAGATTTCGATATCCTTCTCACAAATATCGATTGATATATATATGCAAGAGGGGAGGATCAAGCAATGCCTTGACCGGTCATGTCTCATAGACATGACCGATCAAGACGTTACTTGATCGCACCCTTTGAATTATAATTACCAATCGGTGTTTACTTTAATCAACAACCCGATACTAATTGGGGTCTACGTAACTTATTATCTGATGCCAATCGGTGTCTACGTGACATGTTAACCGATGCCAATTGGTGTCTGCGTGACTTGGTGATCGATTAACTAATAGTTAGATACCAAGCGGTGTATGCTTTGCCACCCGATAACAATCGGTTAATCCCGATAATCATTATTTGTTTACTGTTGATAAATCAACCGATATAAATCGGGATACATGGTTAGCCCGATAATAATCGGTGATCACAGTTATAATGCAAACCAATATTAATTGGTATACTATGCTATGATATGATAATCGATAGCTTGAGCATTGATAGAACTAAGTAGTTTGGACATATACAAGTGAAGAAAGATCATCAAATGAAAGAACAATAGCTTGAAGTTTTCCTAATAGTTTATCGATAGGATAAATGATTGAATTATCTCTCATTCAATCATTTATCTTACCAAAACTATCATGCATTAACACACCCAACCACATAAACAAACACATAAATGAAGATAAAAGCAGAGGGTTTTTTGGTCTGGTTTGACATACAACCAAGTTGTTTGCATACTGCAATTACCAGAACCATATGCAACAACTCCAATGACCAGAATATAGAAAGATACATCATTTGTAGCATATACAAGCTAAATTCCAAACCGCAAGTTCATATCTTCAACTATAGAGAGATGGGGAGCATTCTCCCAGATAGTAAAAGTACAACTTATTCTCATTCTTTCAACAATATTGAGAGACCAAAACATCTTTGTAACATCAATTCCTTACTCAGGTGCAAACAAGAAAGATGAAACAACAGTTTACAACATGCTCATGGCCATCACCATCATGTTCAAATCATCTTCATACTTCTAATCATCATCTTAGTATGTCATCATGGTTACCCACACAATTGACATTTATTGTCATCAATCAAGGCATGTCATTCAACCATGAACTTCGATATCATCACTACACATCATCAACATACAAGTGTAAGCATCAATGATAACACAATACACCGAAGGTTGACATCAATGACAACACAATATGCTGACACCATATTTGAAACACTCCAAACCCTCACTAGACTAATGTACTTACAAGTTTGTGCCCTTACTGGACTACCATGTTCGCATGTTTAGATAATTCACCTTCATACTATACATTCATATCAAGAATGAGGTTTGTCCCATTTATGACCCCAGCCAAAAATCTGTTGTTCTCACCACCAAAAATAAAAATAAAAAGAACGACAGCATCATCATCTTAGAGTTCACAAAAACAATTAAATTTTCCCATTTGTGACCCCAGCCAAAAATCTGTTGTACTCACCAAATTAAAAAAAGACAAGAACATCATTCTTAGAGTTCACAAAGACAATGGAATTTTTGCACGGCAGATCTCCAACGTCGAGTCAGAACAGGCGGACAAGCCCAAGAAAACAAAATCAGCTCAAAATTTGGTCTTCCAGGTAAGTTAGAACAGGCGGCACAAGCCCAAAAAAAACAAGATTAGCTAAAAACATCCCCAGTAGGCTTGGCCAATCGGCGGATCCGCTGCACACTGGTACTGTCCAGGTGTTAGTATAGGATAAACGAACACGACCCCACTCAAAATAGATAGCTGTTAAAATTACCGTGTTGGATTGGTTCGAGTCTTGGGACCCCCCCCCGCTACCTATGTAAGCTGCGCTTTATCCCGGAACAGCGTACCATGATTATATAATATCCCCTGTCAGGCTAATGGCAACGGGCGTGCATGTGCACTTTCACAGATCTCGAGGACTGGCAGATTTAAGTAAGCCCACAATTCTCCCTCTCCATTGGAACAAACAATGAGCACCAGTAGCAGCCGGAGGCCGAAGCGCCCAGCTTCGTGGGTGGACTTCCTGGTGTCGTTCCGGTGGGTGTTGATAGTGCCTGTGGTGCTGCCTCTCTCGTTTATCTTTTACCAGTGGATCCGATGGCGGGCTCTGCTGCGGTGCGTGCTGTACGGGGCACCCTCGGAAGAAAAGCACCAGCGGGCAGTGAAGAAGGTCCAGGAGCGCGTTCGGGCCCGCCGTCCGGGGCGTGATGGGCTCATCTGCACGGCCCGGAAGCCTTGGCTTGAGGTCTCCATGCGGAACTCTGAGCACAAGCGCTCGCACCGCTTCGAGGTCGATCTGTCGCACCTCACGACCATTGTTTGGGTCGACACTGAGCGGAAAATCATGAAATGCGAGCCCATGGTTTGCATGTCTGAGGCAAGCGCCAAGGTTTTTGGGTTTGGCCTCGCTCCCCAAGTGCTGCCTGAGCTCGACGATCTTACCGTTGGTGGGTGTATTAATGGTTATGGAATCGAAGGCACGAGCCATCTGTTCGGCCTCTTTGCTGATAGCTGTGTGGCGTATGAGCTCGTTCTTGCTGACGGATCGCTTGTCCGGGCCACGGCTGACAATGAGTACTCTGATCTGTTTCATGCTGTGCCGTGGTCGCATGGGTCGATTGGGCTGCTTGTTGGGGCTGAAATTAAGCTTACGCCTATTAAAGATTATATGAAGGTTACTTACACGCCTGTTACAGGTGACCTCGATGAAATTGCCAAGCGATTCCAGGAGAGCTTCCAGGTGCCCGCCGATGGTGGACAAGATAAGGTTATATCTCATCGCTGGGTGGAAAGTGATTTGATCAATAATTATTTTCTGATATTTTGGACTGTAGAAGCATTTGGATCTTTATATTGTTGTAATTTTATTTCTTTTCTAATTGAGCACTGTATTATGCTAGTTCAAGATGGGCTCCATGAAGAATCATTTTTGTTTTGGCCGATGCATGAAAGCATTTCATTTGTTGGTGTACGTATCTGGGTAATAAATGCAGGCCAGGGGACCCAGTCAGCCAAGGGCAAGGGAACTTGGATGGTATAATATTCGAGGATTGTAGAAGTCGTAGATGCTCAATTTATTAGAATTTTAGAGAGACCCATCTAACGGCCCTTCGAACCCGGATAGAATTATATTCGAGGATTGAAGAATCTTAGATTTTAATTGGTTATAATTTTACCTTCTTCTTTTTCCTGTGCAATTGACGCGTTGATGACCTATTTGGGCATCAATTACACCCACAACATTTAATCATGTTCCTGTGGAAAGGCGATCTACTCATAGATTTTTTAAATTCATAGGCTGGAGAACATTTAGATCTTTAATTTATTAGATTTGTTTTTTTTTGAAATGTATTTGACCTATTTGTATTTTAAGTTTCAGATACACGCCGTGAGACATTTGATTTTAATTAAGGGAGTTATAGAGATTCTTTGTTTCTTATACGTCTCAGATCATCCGGAGGGATTGTTTTGCATTTGTCATTATCATAGGAACAGATTTGACGATGGAGCACTAGGTTTATCTTCCCGCAGTTTCACTTTCTACTTTGTTTTTGTCTTTTGAATTTGTTGCCTCAATTGATATCAGCAAACATCTGGAAAAACACTGTAGATTTGGATCTTCACTTTCCTTGAATAGAGTAACTTTACTGCTCGCCTATTTCAGTGAAAGTGCCTGAATTGGGGATACTTCACTGCTTGCCTATTTTATGGAAGTGCCTAAACTGGCTCAAATAATTGGAGTAACAATGTTGCATATTCATTCCACACTGTAATGTTCTTTGCATCAGTCATTTGAGCTACTTAATGTCAATTGTAACAAAGTATTTAAACTGGCTGAGAATACTAGCAGTGTACATCCATTCCAAAGTTCTGTGTGGCAGTTATTTGAACCATTTTACACTTTTGACTGGAGCTATGAACTGGAAGGAACAAATCCATAAAAGAAGTGAGGAAAACAACCAAGAACAACAAGAAATACTAGGAGTCATATCACAAAGACAAACCACTACACCCCATGGAAGGAGACAACAAAACAAATGGCAAAACACCGAAAAAAACAGGAACACCTCTTAAGGTATGTAGTATATAATGCTTATCTGAATCAGATCCCTTATGGTTGAGATTAGGAGGGTCACGTGAATGCCAA
Source organism: Cryptomeria japonica (assembly GCF_030272615.1). Taxonomy (NCBI): domain Eukaryota; kingdom Viridiplantae; phylum Streptophyta; class Pinopsida; order Cupressales; family Cupressaceae; genus Cryptomeria; species Cryptomeria japonica. The sequence goes on along the minus strand of NC_081410.1, from coordinate 8,249,542 downwards.
AGAAGAGGATAAACAATTTTCGTTGGGAGGAAAATGAACCGCACCCTTGTCTGAACCTTTACATTTCTCTGTCAAAGGGAGTCACTCTTTGAGCCACTTTATTGTTAGTGACTATCTTTATCGAAGTTCCTAAACTATTTGGAATAAATCTGCATTAATCAGTAGGCTTGACTTGGTGTTTGCCTGTTTTATTGAAGTACCTAAATCGGCTCAAATAATTGGAGCCCAAACTTTGTAGGTGAACTCCAAACTGTGTTTTGATGAATCTTCACCGTTTTGTATGTCATTTATTTGAACACTTAAGTAATCCCCTATTTTATTGTCTTGGAGTTCAGTATTACATTCGCTCAAAATGTTGGAGTACCAAAGCTACACTGTTTCACGCATCATTTATTTGATCCGCTTGAGTGTTTGCCCGTTTATTAAATTGCCTAAATTGGCTCAAACAAGTGGACTTTGAATTACCAACAGCTAAGATTGATAAATGAGTGGGGAATGAATCTACACTGTTTAGTGTTTGCTGATTTATAAGAGCCTAATTTGGTCAAATATTTGTTGGAGTTCAAAAAAAAATTTGCTGATTTGATTGCAAAAGTTTGGAATCAATCTACATTGTTCTGTAGATCAGTTATTTGAACCTCTTTAGGTTTTTCCATATTTTATCCATTAATATATAAATGAAATATGATATTAATTTTCAAACATAGCTCATTTTTAATTGTCTATAGTTTCTTCTGCTTTCGTTATCACCTTTCTTTAGAACCCTCATGGAGATGGATTTATGAACGATTTGATTTCATAAACAGTCAAACCATAAAGAAATTTCTGATTTCTGTCTTCAAAATAATTTACCTTAGTTATTTGTGAAGCTACCTTTAAGAAAAGAAAGGACTTTCAGATTTTCTCTCTTATTCTCTACGCTTGATTTCTTTTAAAGTTTGGTTTGAATTTATACGGTATATCATCATCACTGTTTAGGCTATTGGAACACTTGTCTATTTTCATTAGCTTCAGTAGGGGTAGCACAGTAGCGTGCATAGTGATCAGTTTGGCAATGACTTGGGCAATGACTTTTGCCTCTTATATATACATGGCATCAGTGTTCTGTTAAAATATATTTGCTTATTTGAATTTATCACAAATGACATGGCCCTACTTGTTTTGTACATTTACTGATTAGTTGTGCTGGACCTACCCCCTTTTCCTACATAAGGACTTCTGTAGGAGCAAAGAATAAGGTACAACTACACACTGCTATTTTGTCTTAAGAGGACAGAGTACCTCACATATTTAAGCTACTTCTCTAGTGTATATGAAGAATAGAAAACTCTTCTTATTTGAGTTCTTCCGTAAAGGTAGTTTATATGCTGATGTACTGCTATTATAGCTTTGTTGATACAATCGTGTCACAATTGGCATGATAAAGTTAAACTGCGTCCAGCTACCATTTGACAATAAAATTGCCAAAAGGCTTTCCAGCAAGTTCTGCAAACTTCTAGTCTACCTCTTTGACAACGAGTTTCTTGTCACTAAAATTGCCGCTTTGGTTTCAGTAGGGAAGATTTGACTTGATCCTGCAGCCCACGGCACAGGTTACCTGCTCAATAAATCCTTAGGCAATAATCCCCTGCACGGGACTCCTTCCTTATTGGGGTACAAGTGCTCTGTGAAAGAAGATTAGTTCATTCTATTTTGTCGAATTGACACAATGTTGAACTTCTTTCAACCATGAATGACCATCTACAAAAGGAAGTAATGAATTCAAAATATCCCTTGTCCATTAGATAGGCTTAAGTCCTTTATGAATTTCAGCTTCTTATTTAGTGTGTTTGGAAGAGAAAAGACTGCTCTTATGTTTCCTTTTTATTAGAATTTTGGCAATCCTTTCTCTGTTCCTTTGATATCTGGAAGAAAAACCTGCTTCTGATTTTAGCAATTGTTTTTACAGGTACCAGATTTTATCGAGTCTGCTCTGTTTAGTGACACCACAGCTGTGATCTCAACAGGCAAATATGCTTCTAGAGAAGAAGCAATGAAAAAGGGGAATGTGATCAATGAGATTGGCTGGTGGTATAAGCCATGGTTCTACACTATTATGCAGAGTGCACTGAAGAGAGGCAAGTTTGTGGAGTACGTACCTTCTAGACAGTATCATCACAGGCACACCAGATCCTTGTACTGGGAAGGTGCTCTCCTTATTCCCTTTGGGAACCACCCACTTTTTAGGTTCTTCCTCGGATGGTTAATGCCCCCCAAGGTAAAATTACACCTGAACAATTTTGTTTGATTATTCCATAGGGTTTCTCTTTAACAATATTTTCTGGTTAAACTGCATTTGTTGTTTTCAAAACTAGAAAGGAGAACTATTTTTTTATTATATTCTTGAAATTTTACTTTTTAAGGTTCTGCACGTACTTTCTCAATGTCCTCATTGATCGTTTTTGCTTTCTTTTCTCTTTGTTATCATATTCTTTGGAGACATTTAATAATTTAATATGAATCTCTAGATAGATTAACTGTTGACTGCAAGTTTGTTGTTGAAGAAAATGCATTATGACCTCCCAATTTTACATTTTCGTATGGCGCAGAGGGATTTTCAATGCCTTGTTTAGATTGCATTTAATGTTGCAATCTTGTTTTTGTTTTGGTTTCTTTCTAAGTTACCGGTTTGGGTAAAAAAAAATTTGCCCTTTGGGTTCGTGGGTCAGGTTTGTATATATATATATATATATAAAAAGAAATATTCAGAATTATAAAACTAACTACATTTAATAGTATGAAAAAAGGTCAAAAATGTCTATTTTTGTTATGTTTTGGTGCTCAGCACCTTTGGATACGCTTGGGTTTGTACCTGGCGAACCCAAACACCTGGCTACATACCCAAAGCGAACCCGGTTCGGATGTGTGGACCAAAAGAGGCGAACCCGGTAACATAGGTTTCATTTCAATGGTAGGGTAGGAGTGATATCAAAAGGTGCTTTGAATGGGCTTTTTCATATGATTCTTTATAATTGTTTGGTAATAGAAATTGTTAAAAAATGCATTTTTTTCGTAACTTCTTTCTAAAATTTAGATAGGAAATGCTTTGTTAGAACCCATTTTCTCGTATTGAACGAAATTGTAATTTATTGCTATATTTCTATTTCTGTTGACTTTTCTGTAATTGTGGGCATTATATTTTTTCTCCTTTCAACGGTGGTGGTCATATCAACAGGCTTTTTTTCCCTTAGTAATATAGTTGTCTTAAAAGGGCAGTTGGTAATAGTAATTTTAACTAGTATAAGAAAAAATTAAGGTATATTACTGTGCATGAAAGACTACAATAGATCGACAAGACTGTAAAAGTACAGCTAGTTTACAGTGGACGAGAGGAATGCTTAATTCATCTAAAATGAACTAGGGTAAAAGAAAGGCTATGCAAATTAAAAAATTTAAACTTCTACATGAAGTTTGTAGCTGTTACAGTTGTGAAGTCACTTACAAGCTCTCTACCATATATGAGGAAAAGACATTTACAATACACTACATTATGATTATTAAAAAAATTGAAAATATAATATAATGACTATTTATCCTCTTCTGATGTTGTAGGTAAGTCTTTTGAAATTGACCATGACAGATTCACTAAGAAACTACTACACTGAACGCCATGCTTGCCAAGATATGCTTATTCCAGCTCGAAAGGTCCCAGAAGCTATCAAGTTTGTTCATGAAACATTTGAGGTAAATATATATCTTAGATTGTTGACTTTTCCTTTGAGCACAACGTGTTTTTCTCATTTGGTAAATCCTGGGTGAGATAACATCTAAAATGGTGTAGCTTAGTCTTGATTCTTAAGACAGCATTTTAAAGATTTGTAACAATTCATTCTTGAAATAATTACATCGTTGTTACACTACAACCTTTGTCTTAGATTTGTGGGTGCTGTTGTGGCAGTGGAGATCCTTGAACGTTTAGTTTGAGATGATTTAAAAGCAATTTAGGCAAAGTTTTTTCTTATGAGATGATTGCTTTTAAGGGTTCCAATTTCAAATTTCGTGTATTCAAATATGTGTAATATCCTAATATGATTAGATAGTGGGCTTATCTTTTAGTTGTAAGACGACGATAAAACTAAGGTCAATTGATTTTATCAAAGTCTATTTACTCAGTTTCGAGGTCTGCTTCTGTTACTGTTCAGTTTAAGATTCAAATTTTCAAGTGTTCAGTATATGTTATAATTATGTTACATGTCATTATATGGTGGATGTATCTTTTAATACATATCTGCCTCTGTGCAGACTTATCCTCTCTGGATGTGCCCTCACCGACTTCCAAAGAGGAGGATGGGTACAATGCTGGACTGTGAGCCTGAATATGAGAAAAACATGGAGCCTGGGGATACAGAAGAAGCTCAGATGTGGACAGACATTGGAATCTGGACTGTGCCATTGCCAGTCCTTAGAAATGAAGTGTGGAATGGGGTGGAAGCCACCAAAAGTATGGAGAAATGGCTTAGGGACAACAGGTCTTATCAATGCCTGTATGCAGTCTCAGAACAAAGCGAGGAAGAGTTCTGGCAGATGTTTGACCGGACATTATATGATGCAGTTCGTAAAAAGTGAGTGTATCTTTTCCAAGGTTTTTTATGGTTTTTAAAAGTGGGTTTGAAGGGTATAAGGTGACCCTTTGTTTAGATCAATGGACAACATGACCCTGTCATTGCTTTTCGGTGATGGAAGGATCCAAAATCCGTAATCCTTTATAGAAACAAAGACAATCTATGCTTAAAATTAAATTAAAAAAAAGGTTTTCCTGTCTCTTTCAATGCTTTTAAAGTGTCCCTAAATAATGTTCTTGCTTCTTTTTCTTTCGAACAACAATGTGCAGGTATGGAGCAGAGCACAATTTCATGTCTGTTTACTACAAAATTTCCAAGGCCAAGAAGGGTCAAGTTCCACGTTATTCAAACTCAGCCATTTCAAACAAGACCAAATAAATTGTTAGGATTCTTGTAAAGTTTTTCAATTCACAGGGAGCTTGAGATTTGTCTTGAGGCTTTTGAAAGATATGAAGGTTAAGCAGGTTTCAAATAGGAGTTAGGATTTGTGAATTAGTTTGAAGAAGATGGAGTTTGATAAGAAGACAAAAGAAAGGATTCATTGTTAGTTTTTTATTTTGTTCTTTTATCATGCTAAACCATTTTGTAGAATCTTTGGGTGAGCAATTTATATAAGAGTCAAATTCATGTGGATATGTGCTGTCACCATTGGATCATTACTTGATCTACTTATTTTTCACTTTCGTGTGATAATGCATGCTATCGGAGGTACAAGTTCTGCTTTAAGTGACATTTGAATATGAAATTCTGCCACAAAAATAGTCAATGATAACTAAAAAAAGAAGGAACTGGTCAAAGCGTTAGTTGTACAGATTGGACTGATATTTTTTGAGCATGGCATATTTTGGCAAATAAAAATGCAGTAATCGCCATAAATATAAGTCAATAAAGGCTCTTAAATTTTCACAATCCATTATACCTAATGAGACGAACAATCTTTTCTAGAAAAATTAGAGAGAAAAGGAATTATGACGTGAGGTATCTCCTTCAAAATCTATCTTCAAGTGAGAACGATCAGTTGACTACCGATATCTGCTTTTTAACAGGAATAACTGTTACAAATGGCTGCAATTTATGAGAAAACCTCAAATTTTATATATAATTATCCTTTCCTTTCTAAGATTCCTACCAAGCCCCAAAGAAATATTTCTTTAATATCGACCTCTTATTCTAAGATGCTGACAATCGAATTTCTATCATCTGTACATCATTTCCTTGTCAAAGTATGGTAACATTGTTGTATGCACGTCAAATCATCTTAGTCACACGGAATAGAGTAGTGCTTCTCCAAAACAATTCCTGTCATGTATGACATCTTTTCTGTATCAGCATCAAATTATATGACTTATTTTTTAGATTTATGTAAATGGCAAACTCTGGTTTGGATTTATATCAATATTTGACAACTCATCGCAACATGTGACAGCTTTTGTTTTTTACCTTAAATAAGATCCTTCTTTTGTAGTACGAAAGCCTTTGATTAGAGTGTGACCAGATACTTGCTGGCTGAGTCTGTTGTGGACCCATCCATGTGAAAAATCTCCGACATAATCTTAAGAAAACCACCCAAGCATGTTTTTTTTAAACAAACTGAGAGGGTATCATTAGCTTGGCCATATTTGTAAGGTTTTTTGGTACATAATCAAATGGTTTATACATTTAGAAACACGAGGATAATTATGTCAAGTTTTGTGGAGAGATTTTATTACAGTGCTAGTGAGGCATGACTTCTTTTACAGTAGAAATACCAAAAACTTAAATATATAGTGGGTGTTCCGCAAAGCTTAAAACTGTCAATAAAAAGAAATATTAACCGTGGACTGAATACAATTTTCTGCTGTCTGAATGGGTAACCTACTGCATGATAAAAATCAATTTAGGTCAGAGGGCATCTTTAGTACAGGCAATTTCAGATCTAGGCATATTTCGGCAAAAAATTGAATGATTTGGTGTCCAGTAGAATAATGCGACAGAGGGCACTAAGTATGTTTCCCTCAGATGTGGCAGTACAGAAAGATTTAATTATGAAGATTACCCAGTGCACGAGGAAATCTGAATATTCCAGCATGAAAAGAGTCGAATGGCCGTTTTCCTTACCTTGGATAGGTGTTTAGTCACCAACCAATTTTTTGGTTTTTTACTACTAGTAGTAACCCTTCGGCCTTTTTCTAACAAGCAAATCACAAATAATAAGAGCACTATAAACAGGTATTTAGAAGAGAACCTTAAACAAGTAAACACTACCAAAAATTAGAAGGCAGCGATGAGGAGGGCTAAAAGAAGGAGCGACAGAGATTCAGTTCATAAACTGAAACATTCTTTGACGTTGTTAAAAATATTGTAGGCCTAAAATTGCATAATTTGATGTTTGATTTGCTAAAACTGATCCGTGACCTTTACATTCTTCTTGGATAAGCCATGAATATACAAAAAAAAGAAGCAACTTGAACAAAGATGTCTAAGTAATAGTTGTCTGATAAAAGTTGAAGCACGACAGGTTTCCAAATATGCATTAAATGACTTGTGTGATGGAATCAACAAGTCTCATGTAATTCATCTTGAAGGTGTTTCAGAGGTAAGTCTCTTGACCCACGTCTAGATGTTGTGCTTCCAGTTCCAACGTTTGATGAAGCTTCTATATGGGTAGAAAATTTCACCCTTTGGGTTACTTTATGGGAAGGTACCCTCTAAAAGTTGTCTTCATGAATGGGTTGTCAAATCTTGGACCATACATGGGATTCAGCTTGTCGTAGTACAAAATCTTTCTAAAGATTTTTTCTTTTTCGTTTTGCTGAAGCCAATCATGCTGTTCTCACCCAACATCCATGGCTTGTCCATTCTTCTTTGCACTTCTCATGAATTTTTACACCGAAGGCATCTCTTATTTGAAATGGCCAGGTTGATTATAAAAATCAATGATTGAAAGCTCACAAAAATCTATAAAAGACGATTCAAACAGTTGCGTCCATTGATTTTTCTCGGTGACTGTATCACCAAGTACACTGTCTACATCATTCCTTACATCTTTTTGGTATCGCTGTCCCATTAATTTACGTCTGGACACAACGGCCGTTTCCTCACACGCAGTATAAATTTTCTCTGCTTGCGGTTGGTGGTCTGTTAAAAAACAGTCACGGAATGTTCATTCTTTCTTATGCTGCTTAACATTTTCAATATTTACGCAGCCCGTGGAAAATAAGAGGGTTTTTGATATATGTTTATTTGTTTATAAGGTTTTTGTTTTACATTTTATATTAGTATTGAGATATACTAATTTTTATTTATTTATTATGTTAAAATTAAAAAAAATTAAAGATAAAAATGAAATTTATTTATAATTTTTTAAATAATTATAATTGAAAATTAAATCTAAGATTAAGTTTTTAATTATAATTATTATATAAATTAAGTTACAATTACAATTATATATTTTTAAATTAATCTAAGGTTAAGGTTATATTAACTATATGTAGAGCCTAGAGGACAGTAAGAGATATCAAATTTTAAAAATCTTTATTAATTCTTTATTTTTAACATAGATTAATTAATTTTATATGGTTAATAATTAGTTTCTTAGATTTAGATTTAAAATATGAAATGATTTTTGTGCAAAAAATAAAATAAATAGAATTTTCTTTATTACTTTTAACATAGATTAATTAATTTCATATAGTTAATAATTACTTTCTTTTAAATCTAGATTTGAAAATATGAAATGATTTGCATGCAAAAAAATAAAATAAATAGAAGTTTCTTTTACAATAATTTGTTGTTTTTTAATTTAGATTTGATGAAAAAAATAAAAATAACATTAAGTTGCTTTTTAATTTAGATTTGTTTTTTTTATTTAATAAATAATAATAATAGAAAGTTGCTTTTTAATTTAGATTTTAGTTTTAACTTATTTTAAAATTATTCGTTATCTAGTCATAATAAATAATAATAATAGAAAGTTTCTTTTTAATTTAGATTTTAGTTTTTAGTTTTTTTTTAAATTTCAAATCATTAAAATTACACGAAAAAATGGATGGGTGTCATTGTACTTTTACGCTATTTGATTAATTTTTAAGAATTAAAATTAAAATTGAAATTATATAAGATTATTTTAATTATATAATTATTCAATTTTGTGATTGAAACATACATAAAATATAAAAATAATTTATTATTATTTGAAATTTTTAAATGAATATTAAATAATTATAAATATTTTTAATCAAATATATTCTAATTCTAATTCTAATATATAAATATTTTAAAATAAGTATTAATTGGGTTTATTATAATAAAAAACTAAATAATGAATTTCACTATAATTTAAATGTATTTTTAAAATAACGTTATAATTGCTTTTATTTTATTAAAAAATATTTATATTATCATAATACAAACAACATTAATATTAACTTTTGAAAAAATAGTTTTTTAATTATCTATTAATTGGATAAGTTAATTAATTTTTTAATTATTATTGTAATTAAAATCTAGATTTTGTCTCATCAAATATAAGATGTTATACGTCAATCTCAAAATATTGTAAGATATTAAGAAATTGAGAATATCTAGCATTCTCATATAATTTTGATGGAGACAAAGTCAACACCCATATTTAAGGAATTTTGCCATTAAAATAAATTAAAATTTTAGAAATGTCTACCATAACACATGTAAGAAGAGATTGTTTAGACAACCAATTAATTATATAATATAATATGTTCACTTTTAATAATTTAATTTTATAATAATAAGAAAAATTATTATACAAAATAAATATATAATTAAGTATACAATAATTCACCTTTAAGACCTCTCTCTCTCTCTCTCTCTCTCTCTCTCTCTCTCTCTCTCTCTCTCTATATATATATATATATATATATATATATATGTCCCCCCCCCCCCCCCCCCCTCTCTCTCTCTCTATATATATATATATATATATATCATCACTCTTCTTCACTCAATTCTTCTTCATTTGATCTTTGATCTCTTCAACTTTTTTTTTACCCTTCTCATCTGCCTTCACATTCTTGTTCTTATCTTCCAGACCTCTTCTATTCACATTTTTGTTTCTACAATACTTAGCAATGTGATCGGATTCGTTGCAAGCATAACAAACAATATTTCCTTGTATAGGTCTGAAATTCATTTGATTTCCTCTTGATCTACATTGATTAGCAACATGTCCAAACCTACTATATGCATAACATCTGACATTTCTTCTATTTTGAGAGTTATTCATCACACTTCTACATATATTTGCCTTATGGTCATACTTATTGCATTTGAAACATTGACCGGTAAAAGATGGAGCATTATTAATCATCCTATTTCTGCACTGACTAGACATATGACCGAATTTATTGCAAACAAAATAGTTACCATTGAACTTATGAGCATTAGGCTACCTTACCGAAGGCCTTCTTGAGTTGTTCTTCTATTGAGCTGACTTGGAGATTTCACCTTTCTCAAATCCAAGACCTTGTGTGTCATTAGGATTCTTCTAACTTGCAAGCATCTCATCTAGTCTGGCTAAGATGATCCAGAACTTCCTTGTACTCATTTGCAGCTTCAAGGTCAAACTTAAGAAGTAGGACTTGCTTTTCAAGATCTTCCTCATGTTCTCTAGCATCTTCAAGGTCACTCATCAACTATCCATTCTCATTCTCAAGTCTGCAGCATTCTTCAGATTTGTCTTTCAAAGACTATGCAAGTTTCTCCTCAATCTTCTTCCTTTCCTCAATCTCTTTTGTCAATCTCATCACAATGGCTTCCATCTCATTCTTTTGGATTGTATTAGCTCTAGCAAGTCTATCACATTCTTCTAACTTTTCCTTCAAGTCTTCTTCATCAATGCTTTGGCTTTCTTTCTCCTTCATCTTATCAACAAGTTCCTTTCTCTTCTCCCTTGACTTGTTCAACTGATCCTTCAATGTTTCAATGAAGTTCTCAACATCCTTTAAGTTTACTTTCACTTGTCGGACCTCAGCCTGGGCTTGATCAAGATCCTCAAGTGCTACAACAAGTTGTTGCTTCATACTACCAGAATCCATTGATTCACTTTCCGGATAAACCTCAAGTTGTTTGACTTCTTCCGAGGAACTAGACTCTGATACCAATTGTTGGAATCAAGGAACACTGAGAGTGGGGGTAAATCAGTGTTCTACAATTTTTTAACTTTATTAACCTATTTTTTCAACCACTTAATGCAAATGAAGAAAAGTAATCTGCAAAAACACAAAGCAAAGATCAGAAACACCATAAGACCAAGATTTTAAAGTGGAATCCCGGTTAAGGGAAAAACCACAATGGGATTGGGACCAACAATATTAATATACTTGTTAGAAGTATAATAATATTACATGAGGGGAATGCACATGCATTCAAGCACATTGTCTAGAGCTCACTGCTCAAATTACAATAAGGGCTACAACCTCAGAAGGCTCACTACCTTACAAGAGATTACATATAATAATTGAAATGTTTGAACTGATAAACATCTACAAATGCCATAAATAGTTCTGGTTAAGCACAAAATACTCTATTATGCAACATTGCTCTGTTATGATATTATGTAGTATACCAAAGAACAAATCTTTCAACTACGCACAATCACTCATACACACACCACACATAACCATCGATACACCAAATGATCATATCAATTGGTCTTATATATCCTGCAACATCAATTTGGGTTTATTTCATGTCGGCCCAAAAATGGCATAACACACAAATGAAATGTGTTACTTAGGTTGGCTCAATCCGATCCAAAACCATCATGCGAACCAAAACAAATTGTCCACAGCTTCCCAAATGTTGTCTCACTAATCTCTAACACACAAACAATCACCAAAATCACTCCGCACGATCCGCACAATGAATCTTCACACGTTATTGCTAATGAACATTGTTCTAACAGAAAACCTATCTACCAGATCTTCCAACTCACACAAGACTCAACATTGAAGGCCACAAACCTAGAATAAGGCATATTACATGACCACAATGCTTCTCTAAGTTCTACAAAGAAAAATACGTAGCACAAATGATTCGCTAACCAAAAAACTATACATTTTGTGAGATACATTGTTCTTCTCACCAGACCTTACAAATACTCAATCAATCTTCCGGTATGAATGAATTATGACTTGCAGATAGAATATCTGACACTAGTTGCCATCAATGACAACATCTGTAAGTACATGCAGTGTCTTTTGCCAACATAGTCAAGCTCTCAAGTGTCTTGATATTTTTAGTCAATGTTTTAGATCCATCATCCAATAGTGTAAAACCTAGTGCTATAGACATTCCTTCTTACTGAATCCCACTCATCTCACCTCTTTCTAATGGATGGATTTATCATGGATAAATATTCAATTGTTGGCATATATTTTGTCTTTGATGCCATCTTTTTTGAGATTTGGCTTGTAATGTTGGCAAGAATTGAGAAGAAGCTTTAGTATTGGATTACCAAGCCTATCTCATTAGCTTGTAAGTTTAAAATTTGCTCCAAAATCTTGGTGGTCATACATGTTTCCTATTACTCAAGATGGATTCCTTCCAAAGCCTCATATTTGAAGGTGGAAATGCTCCTGAAATATTTCCTATGGGCTTCCAATGATTGAAATTATAGCTTTTATTAGTTGCTTGGGAATTTTTTTTTTACCATGAGAATTTGGTAACCTGGTTTTCTCTCTATTCATTGACAAGATATTGCCTTGTATGACAAATAGATGATTAAGTCTCTAACTATAAATTACTCTTGCACAAGTATTATTCACCATTGCATTTGTTTGGTTGTCCTCATGTTCAACCATCTTGGAAAGGCTTGGACATTATCACTCTCCTTACCATGAAGGAATTGGTTGACATACAAGGAACTTTTATTATCAAAATCATTTGGAAATCTTCAAAAGATCTCAAGCCCTGACTTTGTTGGGATGGAGATGATCTTCACAATTATCTATTCATTAATTAATAATCCATTTGGTGGTCTTAGCTATTCGAATCTCAATGGAGGTTGTTGATTCTATCACCTTGGACCATAGCTTTGATATTCTTTAAAAGAGGAGTATGAACTTTTTTGGATTTCATTTTGTTTACTAACAAGAACTTTATTTCTTGCAAAAATTTTAAATTGAGGCAACAACTAACAAATCTCCAATCATGACTAGGAGACTTATTAGATGGTTCTTGATTTCATCCCCCATACTTATTGCATAAAATTGGAGTGTGTTGCTTCAAACCTTGATAGAAGGACTGAAAATGGTTTTTAGATACTCTTGTTTGGAGTTATAGGCCCTCTAAGGGGTAGTCCTAGATCTCACCTCATCTACACATGGTGGATGAACTTAATTCCGCTAGTAGCTACATTCTTCTTGAGAGGTTTGACAAAAAAGGATTGAGGGAGTTTTTGATGTTATTCTAAAGCCCATATTGGTTCACTTTTCTTGGTTTTTTATTTATCGAGATCTTCCTCTAGGTACCCATCTCATCCATATGGGAATTCCCACTTTGAATTGCCCATTTTATGACCAAATTTAGTCACTCAATCATCTCTTTTGGTTTTTCCCTTGGGCTCAAGAATCTTGGAATTGGATCCATAACTTTTTAGGGCTCTAGAGGCCTAATCCCTTCCCATGGCAAGTGATTCTATTTGGAAATTGGCCTAGTGCATCAAAATTTTACCCAGATATGGCACACTTTTAGGGTGGAAATCGTGTTTAACATATGGAAAGGCAAAAATGTTGCGTTATTTAATCATACCTTTGCTGATAAATATTTCTCTTTATATTCTAAATCTATGTTTTTCTCTAATGTTCTTATGTAGATTCAGGTGCAAGATAAAAAAGTTGCACTTGAAGTAGTGCATCTCTAGGAGCTATTGGACCATTGGGGAAATACCTCTTGATTTGTTGCTTGGGTCTCTCATGACTCCACCACTCCTTATGGGAATCACCATGGACGTAGCCACTCTTTCAAATGGGATAGTCATGGCAACCATGGGTCTTTATCTCATGGTCCAATACCTCATAATCCCAAGGAATCTACTTCTTGTGAAGGATGGTCTTAGCCCTCACATCTACCTTCTCCTTGATGGGAAATTAGTTGGATAGAAACCAACAAATTCCTTATGTGTCACTTGCCATCTACTTGGTCCACACTCAACTACCCCCATAGAAGAATGTTGAAGATAATGCATTCATTGGTTGGGAGCCAATTGATGACTCTACTCTTGGTGATGTTTGGGGGACGCCAGATGATAATGATCCTCCTTCGCCTAGCATAACCATGGATACTTAATTTATGTTGGGCTTAGTCCCATGTTTTTAGTTTTTATTGTTTAGGACAAGGCCTTATGTTAAGACTCGTGGGTGTGCCTTTTAACCATCTTCCTTTTATTGAGAATATTGTACTTTTTTCTTTAAATTAATGCAAAGTTAATAGGATATATTCATAAAAAATGTGACAACATAGAATAGGTGAATGAGAACTATTTGATAGAACATTTTGTAGGAATATTGTGATTGCAAAACCCACACAAAATAAATTTATTTAAAAGGCCTTAGAAACTTTTAAGAAAATGCAAATGTCGTATAGTCTAGTTCGGCCCATCCTTTCTCTTTCGATTTAACTGTGTTCATAGAGCCAAACTCCATAACCTTCACCCGCATTCTTCCTTCTCATAACCTAGAATAGGCTAGGAATGTCCATTGAAATATAAAGGAATGGGGTTTTTTGAGATAATATGGTTTGAAATGCTCCCATGAATGTGTATGCAAAATATGGAAGCATAAGCAAGGTACATGATGCCTCAAAGAGACATCATCCCTAAAGATGAACTTATTGTAGGATATGCATAAAATGGATTTATAGAAATATAACCATGACCCCTGCTAAAGATCATTCCACACACTTAAATAATCCTAATTTGGAGTGATAACTTATACACATTGGGCGGCCTATAGTAGTTTTCACGATTGAAGGAGACACAAGGGACCTATATCATGAGTTCAATGAAGGATTACACCATTGTGCATAATAGAGATACAAGTATTAATTGTTATTGTTGACTGTAATAAGTGGTGTATATCAAAATATATTGAAAGGTTAGATTCCATTAATTGGAGTGATGTTGAAATTGATGTTGTTCTGATTTTTAGATTCAAATTTATTTCATTCAATTGTCAAATATGAACTCAAACAACCTTAGGATGAAGAAACAGCTCATCTAATAATATGCAACCCACCAAATATCATGTATGTACTCATGCTCCATAAAAATTTGCTTGGAATATAAAAGTAATCATTTAGAAAAGGAAACATCAATAGGTTTTTCTTTGAAATACATATCTTGACAAATGGCAAGATCCACTATTTTTTTTTTATAGTCAATTCATTAATTCTTGTGTTGTTCCTTTTTGGTAGTGGCGATGATTGCAATAGCATTATATCAATAAATATCAAAGTATAGTCAATTGAAAAAATAAGATGAAAATTGGTCTTTAGAAATGTGTTAAACATCCAACTAATTCCAAAGACCAATTTTCATCCTATTTTCATATATTTAAAAATGGGTATAGAATTTATTGGTATCACAATTGTGATAATGTTATTTGCTACATTGTCATTGAAATCTTTAGCTCATCATTAACTACAAATACAAAGATGAAGGGGATTTTTAAAATTATTGCCTCTATTTCATACTACTCGTGACTTCTCATAAGGCCAAGAAAAGAAGAAACTATAATAAAATTGATCAATCATATAGAAAAAAATAGGCAAACCAAAATGTATTGATCCACATGTAAGGTTAAGGCATTTTGTTGCAATTTATTTCCGAGACATTGATTTTGCACATAATGACAATGGTTGAGAGATTGTCATAGGTAATCTAGAATATGAACCCCATTATCTACAAAACATTAACACAAAAGCATAAAAAATATAATTTGGAGGCTAACACTCATAATTGGGAAAATCTTATTATATTATACTATGATAATGATATAGTTACTTGGAATGTAAAACAATGTGAGTCATAGTGGAGGTACATAACACAAAATCATTATAAGTGCATTAGTTGAAAAAACAAAAAAATATGGAAATTTTTTTAATCATGATATTTCATATGTCTTACGCTTGGATTAAATCAAATGTTTTGAAATCTTCTTATCTAATTTATATGGCCAAAATAGTGAAAATTCATGCCATTTATTCAAAAAATGCTCTAAGAATACATACCTTGTAACTGATGTTTGCATAATATTCAAGATAATGCTTGGAAGTTGTATTCCTATTAAATTTTGAGAAAGACACAAAACTTTATTATAAATTCTTTACATAATATTTATAACAAAATTGTTCTAAGGTGTGTTTTCTAGAGTAAATTATATTTTATAAATCTTTTATAAATTTCTGAAAGTAAAAAAAATAATTCACAAAATAATAAGTTATAAATACTCTCATTAATAATCTAAAGGGAATTTTTTTTTTTTTTTTTTTGAATTTTCATTCTAAGCATTTGCATAGCATCAACGACAATTTTTGGGCTCTTCTTTTCTATTTTCAATAAAGAAGAATATTGTAAGCCTATCAATTAATATATTTGTTATTTATATTATAGGTTTTTCTTATGTATAAACTATACATATTTTCTTAGATAATTCTTGTCATGTGATGAATAAAACAAGTTTCACTGCAATGTTGAATATTATAGTGGGTTATTTCAAATCTGTGAACTTGGAAAACCTATTGAAGCATTTCTTTTCTTTAAGCCAAGCATCATTTCTTTATTCAAACCCTTGTTGTAGTTCCTCTTCAATCTATTATTTATCTATTGGAAACCTAGGTTATTGCCAACTTGTCAACCGTATCTAGGTTTTCCTTTTCTTTATTTTAAACTTTAGTTTGTGCAAATTTTATACTCTTTGGTTAAAATTATACCCCCAAAACATAAAATTATATCATATGAAGGAGTTTTCCCTTTCAAATGTAGAGGAATATCTAACCCAATAGCAATCACTCCAACTATTGGAACAATTGTTGTTTCCCATTGGATGAGTCTAGAGATATTTGCAACCAAATATTGTAGTAAATTTTCTTATTACCGACCAAATCCAAGGAACAATATAGGCCCTTCATATTCACACATGCCTTTTGAAGCCACTTGTCCCCAATATTTTCTTGCACGTGTGTGAGTATGCAACATGGAGAACTATTGACCTTCCATTTCATCTCTTAATCTCCACCCTCAACCTACCTCCTTCATCTCTTCCCTCTTGCTTACATCTCATTCCATCCACATTTTAAGAAAATATGATCCTTTCATCAAGCATATATAATCTCCTCTTGCCACTTATTAAGTGTCTACATTGCACACGTATGAACAAAAAAATATCCCTTGATTTAATCCTTCAATCTCCACCCTCCATATCCAACTTGGAAAGCCTATTTAAGTAGGCTTACCCAAAAAAAAATCATCAAACTGTTGGCATATGTGCAGAGTTTGATGGCATGATGGAATTGTATGTTGTCATTGATGTCAATATGCTGAAGAATGAACCGGTATATTGAAGTAAGCAAACTAGCAAGTGAATCGGTATGATGGTATGAACCGGTATATGCAAAAAGTGAACCAATATGTTGGAGTGTGAACCGATTTATGCAAAGTTTGTATCGGGGTTTCATTTGATATGACTATTGGTTGGTAGTCTCAGCTTCAGGGTTTTCGATTGATGCATTCCAAGTCTGTGCGATTCGACCGACGACATCCTGTGATGAGTTAGAATTGAAATGAAGATTAGATCGCGTTGCCACGTCAGCCTTGTGCGCATGAAGGATTTCCTTGAGGATCTTGCATGAAGAAGATTGATTCTATCTACCTCAGGAATGTGCAAAACCTCAGTAAACGGTGGAGAGCGCGTGATGGGTTATCAGCTTCCAGAAGTGGTGAAGAATGAATGATGGAGAACGTTTTGAGATTTGTTCAAGATTGTTTTACCCTATGTAATGTGTTTAAACGGCCAGGACTGGACCGACTGTATTGTTAGCCTAGATGCTTAGGGTTTTAGGTTTTGACCACCGACCTAATTGTTGTCTATAAGGTCGATGATGATTTTTATTTGAAGTTGTTGGCAAATGATTGTATGTGAGGTGATTCTTGCTAGACTAGAGAAGTGAGTAGAGACCTGCAGAGTGTGATTGCAGATGTAAAGGAACTGAAGCGGATTTGCCTTGGCATTAAGTGTTGTTATCATATTAGTGCATTACTTGTTGACTTCTAACCATTTCAGCAGATGGAAAATCCCTTTACTGGGTAGCTTTAACAACCTTTTTGTAAATCCTTTAATAGGGTGACTCAAAATCATTGAGTTCTTCAAATCCTCTTACAAGGTAACCTTAACAAGGTTTTAACCTCTAACCAGGTATTTAGTCATCCCTTAACCAGGTGATCCCTAGCAGGATCGGTTCCTAGCAGAACCTGTTGTAAATTCTTTAACTGGACTAGGCTCCTAACAGAGCGAACTTCAGAAGAGTTCAAGAACAACTTGTGGGTATTCATCCCCACCGTGGTTTTTCCCAATTGGGTTTCCACGTGAAAACTCAGTGTGTTATGTGTGATGCTTTTTCATGTGATGTTTTAGTGTTTTCCATTAAGCGGTAATGCAAGTTGATCCAATGGTCATTGTATTTCTGATGCATTACTTGCTTAAGCATATGGGTGAAGTTGAGATGAGATATCAGGTTGTGAGAAGATATAGATGTTACCGATTTATGTCTTTTACAATCATATTGTGTTTTACCGCTAGTGCCTTGATTTAGATTGGTGATATTGTTTACTAGTTAGTGCAGTCTTTGCAGTTTAAGTTGTTTAAGAAGTTTTTGTCCATACTAATTCACTGCCCACCCCCCCCCCCCCCCCCCCCCTCTCACTATCTGTTGGATATTTACTGTTCATCATTATTCATCACAAACATTATTCATAGTAATTAAATACTATTAAATTGGACAAATAATATCAAAATTATATCACTACATAATCATTCAACAATGACAAATAAAGATAACACATGTCTTGTTTCATCAAATTTACAATGTTGTTTAGCTTCCATTTTTTCTCTAACTCAAAGTGTATGCCTTGTTTGAATTGAGTTTCATTACTTATTTATGCATCTAACTCATCTCATTTGAATCAAATTTGATATCCATATTTCATATTTGGATTTGGGATGAGTATTGAGATTAGGACCAACAATCTTATTGGATTGTGAATCTTTGCTTGCCACAATCAATAACAACTATGAATTTTGTCTCCACTTATTGTATACAACTTGTGACTTTAGATTGATTGTTTCCCTTTGACATTTTTCCTTAATTGGATTTATTGCTTCACTTTCTTTGACATCCATGCCATTTTTTTCTTTCCTCTCATTTTTTGAATTTATGTTGCCTTTTTATATTCATTTTAACTTTTTGCTTGTTTTGGATTTTATACTAGGTTTTTTATTTGGTTCTTGATTTCACTCTTTTACTTCTTGTCGATTCCTTTCTCTATATGATGTATGATATTGTTGGTCCCCGTGAGAATTTTCTTGTAGCAACCAAGATCTAGAGTCTAATGGAAAGCACAAAAACAAGAGACAAAAAAATGTGACAAGAACAAACTATATTCTCATCAAGATGCCAAAATACCCAACTAACTGAGTTGTTTTCATTACATACAATGTAAATGAACCTGCTTATAAAGGCAATGCCATGAGTGAACACAATCATGACATGTGGCCCAATGAGATACAAGGGTAGGTAGGGGTAGGTAGGATAAACAATAGATAATTCCACTAAAGGTTGATCACCCATCGAAGGTGGACGGGTGGAATGTGACAACAAGATAACACCACAAAAGGTGGAATTTATCCTACAACCATCTTCCCTAAATGCACACTTCCCTAAGTGTCTCATTTGCAAACTAAAATGAAACACATTATCCTAAGGAAACTTAAGTAAAGTGTAATTATGAGGCATAATTTACACCAACGGTCCCAATAAATCAACTTAGAATGTTGGGCATTAAAGTTGATGGAATGGATGGAGGTGGTAAAGGAATGATTAGTTTGTAATAAGATTATCAAAGGGGATATGAGTAGCCTCTATTTCAATGTTTGCATTGGATGAAGTTTTCCCAATGATTACCAAAATATCATCATTTCACTAGATTCCTTGTTAGGAGATGTGTAGCCAATTCCTTCATATCCATTATTTACATACATCGATACAAATTTTAGAATTATTTGTTCATGAAGTCACAACTTCTTTCTTTCGCAACCCATGATTTTATAGATTTTCCTTGTGATATGATATTTTGTCTTTGAAACATGATGAAATTCCAAGTTTAGATAACCAAGAATCTTTGAAACTTACAATTTTCTTAGATTTATGAGAATCCCAAACCAAGAGAAGTGACTGGAGAAAGACAATAGATGGTTTGTGATTTCTCCTTGTCTACAATTGTGGTATGTTGATTAGTGTTATGTTCAATGTGATCAATCTTGACTTGTGTATCCTCATGCTCAATATATTTAACATGATTTGTAACTTTATTCCAATATTTTCATCATGATTTTTTTGTTTGTCTATGTGTTTGATGGGGGCAACAATCTCCTCACAAGAAGGGGCAATTGTGGGATGATGGAGAATATTATTTTGGGTTTCTCACACTTGTGAATTTTTTATAGGATGGATGGAATTGGTTTGTTCATCTTGTGATTTTGTGAGAGGATGGTTGAGTTTGGTTTGAGTGTTTTGACCTTGTGAGTTTGTAATAGGGTGGATGGAGTTGGGTTGAGGTTGTTCACCTTGATGTGGGGTGGGAAAGCTTGATCATGCTTTGAAATGATTTCTTGACATAGATCCAATTCTTTATCAACATGGTGGACGTACATTGTTTGGCTTTGACATTGCCATTACTAATTAGCTCATGGATATACTCTATTATTACAAAATGATTGGTTATGTTTCTTTGACTCTTAAAGGTTTTATTAATTTTATGGATTTTGGATTGTATGTATTTTATTAATTTACCTTATAGAATTTAATAGGAGGAGAATTTAATTAGCTTTAGTTGATTTTGAGGGTCTTGTCCTAGAATGGTATTTATCTTGCTAATGTTGGTATGGGGATGAATTATGGATATCTTATTTTGGTTCATGGGGTATTTTATACTAGCATGATCTTGGTTAAGGAATCTCAATTGTTCATGGTTAGGTGTCAATAACCTATGGAGAGATAGCTCAAAATGATTTCGTCAAAAGGGGTCATGGGTAAACTCAACTTGCTCCACAAAATTATCATATTTGTCATCATGATCAAAGGTACCATACTCTTCTTGACAAAAAAATGCTATCACCAACATTGAAGCAATTTTTAGATTGGTTGTGATGAGTACCTCATCAAAGTAAAATGGATTGGCAATTGTCATATCTTGTGTTTGAATTTTTGGGATGAAATCCTAGCTTGCTCAATGAACCTATCAAATTATGGGTAAATGATGTCTACTTTGGTTTAGGCTTTTGTTCTATATTATTTACTTGATTAATGTAGGCACCTAAAATCATCCACATCATAAAAACACCCAATTTTATCCAATTCTAGCATTGATTAAATAAAGCCAATTATATAATTGACCTTCATAGTGATCTTCCTGAAATTAATTAAATAAAATCAATCATTTATTTAATTAATTTATAATTTATCCCCCTTTACTCTATAGTTCACCCTTAATTAAACAAATTCACATTTATTTAAGAATTTTCTTTTCATATCTTTAACATGCAATAAGTAAATAAATATAAAATATTTATTTAATTCCTCATTTTTATACCTCAAGCCATTAGTTGACTAAAACTAATTAGTTAATATATTGATATACTTGTACATTCCAAAGCATGCTTAGTCCATGGTTAGACTTCACATGAATTTGTTCCATCAATCCCACTCCTCCAAAAATCCTATCATCAAATATCAACCATTCATTTACCCAAGAATATCTACACCCTTCATTTTATCCATGTGACTCACAAATTTGTGAGCTCTCTTACTTGTTAATGCATATGTCCACATGTGACTATTACAAGTATTTGAGATCTCTATTCAAATCACATAAAATTATGTGGTTATCACACGTGTGAAAAATTTCAATCTCTACCCTTTGCTCAAACTAAGACAATTGTGACTATCTAAATATCATTGACCATCCCCCCCAAAAGTTTAGGAATCATAACGTACCACTTAGAGACTCCTCAAACTCTCTCTAATCCTTTCAATCATCCTCAACCATTGATCAATCAAGTATCCAATCTATAAATCAAACCATTTCCAAGTCATTTAAAAAGAGAGGCTCTTGAATGCAAAGTCATGTTGTTGGTTTTCCATATACAATCTCCCAATCACAAATCCATTGAATCACAACCACGCATATATTATGTGTGCAATGAGGAGTTTTAGGAGATAACACTTGTTTGATTTCATCTTTGGTTCAATTCCTTGCTTAACCAAAGGTGCAGTTAGGCATAGCCTAGGATTTGATTTTTTTATTTGAATCATTGTTTTCATTGTGTACATTTCTTGTACATAACTTAATTTGGATGAATCACAAAGGATGAGTAAATAGGATGATTATTTTTTAGTATTTTTTTGGATAATTTTTAGATGATTTAATTAAATGGGTCCCAAAGATTACTAGGAGGAATGAGATTGATTTAATTCAATTCTAGGATGCTTGTAGAATCCATGAATAACTTCAGACTTTGAAAATAGGCTTGGATGAATAAGAAGTTTAGATAGTTGATTTATTGGAAAAAGTTGAGGGATTTTGTTTATTTGGATGCTCAAAATTTGGATCTTAGGATGGTTTTGGATCAATTGAGTTTGGAACATATTGATAATCCAATATCCTAAGGATGTATATATGATAGTAGGAATTGAGCCCTATGGATGAAATGGTTCAATAATATATGTGATGATTGAATGCTTTTTTTTAAGGATTCAGATATAATTTTTAAAATTTCCAAGGATTTTTTAGTGGTAATGGTGATTTGGATTAGGACGACTATTAGTGGTATGGACAAGTTAGAATGTAATGGTTTGATGTTGGGTTTGGAATAAGGATTTGGGGATGGGATAGATTTATATTAGGATTACAATTACAATTACAAGGATGGATCTAGGGATAATATGGAGTAGCATTGCAATTGGATTATGATTTCAAGGATGGATTGACTCAAATTTTAATCATGGACCTTAGATTCATTTTTTTCTTAGATATACCAGTTTTTGACATGTCAAGATAATGACACAATTTTCAAAGGTTGATTTGGTTTTAGATTTGAAAGACCATCATTGGTTCAACACAATTACAAATAATCAAACATGCCAATATCCTAAATGATTCAAGTGATGGGTATTTGCATACTTGTAAGCTCACTAATAATGCCTTGTCTAGGCATAGAAAGTAAGGAACACAAGGAGTCATTAACTACTTTTGATATTCAAGATCAAATGAAGCCATGAGAGGAGAGCATGTGTAACCTACAATCTCATTTTTAGGGGCATGTGGTGAGTAATTTATTAGCGTTGAATACTAATATCTAGGCTTATAGATGGATTTCTAATGTACATCCACCCTAAGGTATGAGAGGCCCAAATCTATAAATGTGAGTGCTATCTATAAGAATGTGGCTCAAGTCAAATCCCTTTCCATTTCACCTTGTCCCCCCAAGTGTATAACAAGGTTGTCCTAAACATGATAGCCATCTTTTGAGGCAAGTCTTTCAATTGTCCCATTAGTTTATATCCCTTGTGAAAATGCACGGGTTTAGGGCATCCCCATCGTGATGAAAGCCAAGGAAAGTCCACTAAAAAGTAATGTTCTTTTTTCTTCAAGATCACCCTAGCTCACGAGAGATCATACACAAGCACACTTTGGGATGAGCAAAAAGGATCCAAGACACAACAAACAAGTTAATTTAAATCCTTAAATAAAGCAAAAGAGAGATTCTAATAATGAGTCTTCTCTCAAATGAAATTGTACACCACTTTTATTAGTTTATCATGATTTAGGCTCTCACCAATTGAACCTACAAGTTGTTAGGAACAAAGATGTAAAGATAATCAAGATCAGAAAATCAATAAGGGTTAGCCAAATTGATTAAGGTTAATGATGAAAAATCTACAACATTGTATAGATGCTAACATATATGGCATAGATGCTACCCTAAAAGAACAAACATAAAAACTAGAAAACCATAAAGATGCAATATTAGCTTGGATGAAGTATAATTGCCAAAAATTAGCACATACCCCACACAAAGACAGATACACCATGGAAACAACACAAATTCCACACAAAGACATTAAGACCATGAAAATGGTATAGATCCATGCAAATGACATAGTTACCATGATAGTGTGTTATTTGCATTGAAAGGGATCATAAACCCTCAAACATTAAGGTTAGTCCTTAAAATTATAAAATATTCTAAAATAGAGGTTAGCAAGGATCCTATGAATAACACACAAGAAAACCTAGTTTACTACATAATGAAATGGATCTTGATGAAAGCAAAGTGTTGCAAAGGAACACACACAAAACCCTAATGAAAATAATGAAAAAATGATCAACAAAATAACTAATACACTCTAAGGCCTAAATAACCAAAATAATGATTATTAGAAAACCCTAGGAACCCAAAAATCTGCAAGGCAACAAATTTAGAGCCGTTAAGATAAGAAAATAATTGAGGTTCCATGGGCTAAGGTGCATACACCACGACTATGTGTTTTTTGCACAAACATCATAGTATATGCACAAAAACAACTAGTTTTGTCAACATGTTTGCATTGAAAACATCTAATTGGGCACCAAGGAAGGCACAAACACCATGGATAACTACACAGATCCTACGACATAGGGTGGAAATACCGTGTACCTAGAGACACATTTGAGAATATAAAAAACACATTAGAATATCATAAATAAAAATTCAACAACAAAAATTAGTACTAGGACAAGAGTCCCATTGAGTGCACCAAAAATATGGATGTCAAAT
Organism: Cryptomeria japonica; assembly: GCF_030272615.1. NCBI lineage: Eukaryota > Viridiplantae > Streptophyta > Pinopsida > Cupressales > Cupressaceae > Cryptomeria > Cryptomeria japonica. The sequence goes on along the minus strand of NC_081410.1, from coordinate 8,224,836 downwards.
TTGAGTCAAAATGAGAGGAGTTATATTTAAAAACAAGTAATTAAAATCAACTAAAATAAGATGTACACCTTTAGTGAGAGAGAAAATGGAAGCTAAACCATAAAGTAAATGCAACAAAATAAGAACATTATACCTCCATTTGACCTTGTTAATGTGCTCCAATGTTAAATAATCATGTAGGGATGTAACGTGGATAATCTTTGACCAATTTGACAACATATAAGTACTATAAATGATCATTGATGATGTTGTTTGGGTAAGCTCCTTAAATAGTTTATCCAAGTTGGACATGGAGGATGGAGATGGAAGGATGAAATCAAGGGCTAAGATTGCTTTGCATGGATGTGCATCCTAGCCTCTTGACGATTGGTAAGAGGATATGAGATATAATGTAGGATGCATATGAGATGTAAGTAGGAAGATATGGTGGAGGTAAGTGGAGGGTGGCTATTGGAAAATGAAATGGAGGGTTAATATTTATCCATGTTGCATATGAGAAAAGAGTGGGGATAAATGGCTTAAGAAGGCATGTGTGAAGATGAAGAACCCAAATTGTTCTTTGGATTTGAAATGTATGGTAGAGATTAGAGAAAGAAGTTTTTTTTGCCTTTTAGTGCTATGAGTTGTAATTTTAAATTAGAAGAAAATATGAGAGGTTGATTGATTAGTCTAATGATTTAAACAAGTATGTGTTATTTCATCAATTAGTAAGAGGAATTTCAAATTAAGGTTAACTAATTAAGTATGTCTAATTTATCATTTGTTAGCATCTAAAGGGGGTTAATTATCAAGTTGGTCAAATTAATAATTAACTATAACATGAAATTGACTGATTATGTGAGTCAAATGAATTTATTAATTCATGGTGGAGAATAACTACTTTGGGCCCATAAATAATTAATTTTGATTATATAAGCACAGGAAGGGATCAAAACCATTACAATTCAAACATCAAAAAAAATGAAGTAAATCTCACAAGACATGAGATTGGGAAAATAATCAACTAATGAATGGGGTAACTAGTAAGTTGATGAAGAGATGTCAAATAGCTTTTGGGGTGTCTACACTAGGACTATTCTTCTTAAAACTTCATCTCTCCCTCTCTTGTACAACTCTCCTTTCATTAGGGTGTGTTGTAATGAGCATGTCGTTAGTCTAGTTCTTTAATATCTACTCCCTTCTAGATATCCATCAATTGATAGTAATTGTGCCACATCATTCAACTCTTCATATACCTCATTTATTTGAAATAAATCTATGCTAGGTAAATCATCATTAAGGAGTCTTGGGTCATTGCTTGTGTCAATCCTAGACAAATTGTTCCATTCTTAATTTTATTTTTCTATTTTCACCATTATCTTAGAATAAAAAATTACTAAAATAGCATTAGTCATTAACAAATCCTTTCATCTATCATCGATCACTCATCATATTTTCTTATATTGTCCCATTTCCTCATGCACTTTGTTAAGTGGCTTTTGGGGTTAGCAGTACCATAATACTTCAAGTTAAGTTTCAAATACCTTTCCTCTAGCAAATATCTTCAACCAATACTATGAACATTTTTCCATCTTGAAATGTTTGGCTTGTGAATAAACCACCAATGTTTGTATTGCATACTCAAATAACCACTCAAACATCAACTCTAAACTTTAATAGATTCATTAGTAGTCCATCAAAAAAAATAGATTAGTCACACATTTTTAAACATTATATATTATATTTATAAAATGTTATATATATATATATATATATATATATATATATATATATATATATATATATATATATATATATATATATATATATATATATATATATATATATATATATATATATATATAATTTTAATCCAACATGTGTCTTTTAAAGGCTTGTTGGTTGTCGAATTCTTTTTATTAATGTTGCCATCAACCGAATGTGATGAAGTATTTTTTCATTGACAATTGTATTAACACTTGTCTCTTTACTTTAAGGAGACTTATTCCATAAACTTTTAAGTTCAAATTTGGGTGTGTCAAAACTGTGCCCCAAATAGAATATAAGATGTCGATCTACGTATATTAGTCAATGTAAAGTCTCATTTAGTGTACAATATTTTCACCAACCACATTACTTTTTTAAAAAAATGTAAAAATTTTGCTAGCAAAAACTAACAATGCAAACACAAAATAAAAAACTTGCCCTAGAATTTATTTATTTATTTTTAGATCATGGTTGAACTCCTTAAGAAAAGCCAACAACATGAATAGTTTTTTTACAAAATCATTACAATTTATTTTTTTATTATTTTTAAAAATGTGGACATGTTCATTGGCAAAAACCAATGATGCAAACAAAATACCCATAGATTTTTTTATTCCAAAATTAAAATATATTTATCATAAGAGTTATTATACTTTTATATATATTTTTAGGGAGTTTCTTAAAATTATCCCTCCCTACAATGGACTATGAGCTTGGATCCATAATGCAAAACTCTTCATTCCCTGCCACTAGACATAAACTCTCCCAAAAAGAATTTGGTGCTTGGATCCAAATGAGGAATACTTTCGGAGTTGTTGAAGCTATTGTTGACAAAAGAGATTCTCATATTCACCATTGGTTTACATGGCCTATCTCAAGAGAAGAAGATTTAAAGAAACTTAGTCGTCTTGATAGATTCTACTTGGTTGATTCTCTTTCCATTGTCCCCTCTTCTTATAATACCCTTATTAAAGTTGATGTTTCTACCACTCTCTTAGATCACCTCCCAATTTTGTTAACCTAACAACTTTCTTCATGCCCATCCCAACCCACTTGTTGGCGGTAATATTGTACGAGAATAAAACAGTAGTTAATTAGATAGTACTTTACTTTGTTAGTAATGTAACCAAGGGATGGTAGTTACGGGTGCGACGGTTGTCCCTCGCATCACCTCGATACCTTTATATACCATGGAAGGTAACTTGTAAAGACACATGATTATGAATGGAAATATCTCTTATATTTGCTTGATCTTATCATTTGGTATCAATGGCATTATTGTTTCTCGTTAAGCATTCTATCTGTATGTTTTAAACTGTTCACCCAGGAGGGTAAACATCTGGCGCCATTGTCGAAATTAATCTGGAGCATAGGAATATATTACATGGCATGTGGATAATGGGACAACCATTGTGTGAAGGGATGAGCAGTAACCCTGACAAAGAACCTGAAGAACTATTTGAGGGAGAACTAGCACTTACGAAAGATTTCTCCTGCATCCTCCAAGTGGCGATCGAAACACACGTACGAAGAGAAGCCACCACCGAGGATGTTCTAGAGGATGTTGTGTGGAGTGCACTTGGTGTAAGCCCGATGGTAAATCTTTTGATGAGCAACTTGCCCAACCTTCTGGCACTGGCATTTTTGGCTCTTCAAAACCGCAGGGAAGACACCTATCGGGAGAACCAACGACAACAAATCCTATGGGAGTTTTACGAGCACCAAGAAGATGAGCACGATGAAACCGAGTGAGGGATAAATAACCCCTAAAATATGTACGGGAAAAGGAGAATAAACAAGAACACCCCCACTGTAGTGGGTATGTCAGTGACATACATTGTATACGCGAGATGAATTAATAAAAGTGTTCTTTTCAATATGATGTGTTGTTCTAATTCATAAGGAGAATTTAGAATTAATGCCCAATCTGCTAAATAAGGACAAAAACAAGAAGGAATACATAGGGGACTTTGAAGCCGCTCAACGAGCATTAATTACCAAGCAACAAGAAGAACGAAGAAGAAGATTTAAGAGGATTGTCGAGGAAGGAAGCGCCGGAAATGGCAGCAATGGCTCTGGCGAGGGCCAAGTTTCCGTACTAATAGAAACCACCAGGAAACAATTGGGGGACCTTTCCCTAACATTGGAGGAGATCGGTGATGGGAGTACGGTAGAGCCGTACACACCATATAGAGGTGCAAAGACTAGGAGGGAAGACGAGACAGAGACCGAGAACAGAGAGGCAAAGGATACTGGTGCGACCAAAGGTGTCGGGAGGACACAAGGTCACAGTAATAGAAGCAATATGTTCAGTGCAGACTCATCACACCCTAGTAGTCAGAGCAACTTGGTGGGGCCCAATAGACCAAATCTCGATGGAGTACCTTCGAGAGGACCAATGCCTGGAGGAGGAGTTCTTGGAGGGTCAAATTCGAGTTCCGGAGGGCAAACCGGGCCGCCGCCAAGGAACGTAATGGCGAATCAGCAAAAAATGTTGAAGTTCACCGGAGATGGGAAAGAAGACCCCGTACGGCATTGCTGTACATGTGAGACAATTTGGTCAGCCAATGGTGTGGCCGATAGGGCGGAATGGGTGGTGCAATTCCCCGCCACCCTACGAGGAGTAGCCATAAATTGGTACTCGGATGCTGACAAAGCCAAACTGACAACTTGGGATGAATTACACAAAGCATTCGAAAAGGAGTTTCGACTCCTCAGAGATGATAATGAAATCATAGCAGAAATCTTGAGCACCAAGCAAGGGAAAAGTGAGACCATCCGAGCATATAGTCAATGCCTCAAGGAATCATTAGGAAGAATGGATAACCAGTCAGGTGATGGGTTGAAGAAAAGGTGGTTTGTGGAGGTCTTAAAATCGTCACTAAGAAGGAAAATGAAAATTGTACCCACCACATCCTATGAAGATGCCTATAACCGGGCAATGGACCTGGAGAGTGAAGGGAAGACATCCAGGAAAAAGAAAGACAGATCCTTTGAAGAGGAGGACTCCTCTAATGGAAGTAGCAATGACGAGGGGTCAAATAAAAAGGTGCAAGCCCTTCAGAAGGATATGCATCACATGATGAAGGAATTCAAGAGCATGAAGGGAAGCACTAGCAAAAATGAGGAAGTATGGTGTGCAAAATGTAAGGAGAAAGGTCACACAAAAGGCTCCTATCCAAAAAAGGCCTTCTGCAATATTTGCCAAGTGTTGGGACACTCTACCAAAGAATGTCCCTACAACATGAAGACACAGGGGAACCAAGTGCTCTTCACCCAAGAGCAGCCATCAACGACAACAGGCACATCGCAGCCTCAAGCCAACACCACAACATCATCTAACGGTTACAGAGGTAACCGAAGGGGAGCAAGAGGCAACAATAATAATAGAAATAATCAAAGTGGAATACAATATGATACCAAGGGATGACCGATGATTCAGTGTCGAGCATGCAACTAGTGGGGACACTTTGCGCGACATTGCCAGAAAGAGGAGGCACCAAACCAGGGGTTAACCTCCTCAACATTGAGAAGATTGGTGATAAAGAAGTACTGGCAATCACCCATGCTCAGACCAAAAAGGCCACTTATTCTGACCCCCGTACGGAGAAGGAGAGATTATGAGAGGCAAAAGAAAACATTGAGCACGAGATGACGACAAAACGACAAAACAATGCAGAGGTGGTGAGTACATCATCCTGTACTTAAGCCAAAAATAACATAAATGGGCAAGTACTGCAGATGGAGGTGCCGATAAGGGTGAAGGACCTTCTAGACACAATGCCACAGATGAGAACCGCCATTTTTAGTTCCGTACAAACCACTGCACAAGCACCTTCGGGTGCGATGCGGGCGGAAGTTCCGGTCAACCCCTCGGTTGACCCAATGTTGTTGGCCTTAAATAGTGGTTGACATCCTGTCATAGTAGAGATGAGAATTCTCGGGGCTATCCTCAAAGGCACCATCGTGGACAGAGGTTCGGGGGTGAATGTGTTGCCTGAGGATACGTGGAAGAAGCTCGGGAAGACAACACTATGACCACCCACATTCAACTTGGTGGGAGCATACCAGCACGACATCAAGCCACTCAACACCTTGATGGCCTAGCCGGTGACCATCGGCACACAACCCTTCCTACTAGATTTTGTGGTAATCCCATTGAAGAAGAAGGGGTATGATGCCATCTTAGGGAGAGGGTGGCTAGTTACAGCAAAGGTGAACCACAACTGGAAGAACACCCTTTCCATGGAGAAAGGGGGCGGAAGTACATCATTGACCTAAGGACCCAGGTTGTTGGCGAGGAGCTTGCATCATCTGACTCAAATTCAGAGGAATCAAACAAATGGGAGTGGGATTCCTATGAAGGTAAAGACAAGAGGGAACCCAATGATGAAGCGGTGCTTGAACTCGATGGATGCTTAAAAGATGACATTTCTTTATCGAATGGACTCTTCCACTAGCAAATGGAAGATTATGAAGTATTTCACCCTGCTTGTCACATGTTGCAAATTGAGGACGAGCCAAGCGAGAAGGAAGAGTTTCTGCCAGAATACACAGAGTACAAGGAGGGAGACACCAAAGTAAATGATATTCCGGCTTATGAATTTTCAAAGGATAGACCAATGTGGTACAAAGACCCCACCGTGAAGGAGACATTGTCACCCCTAGAAATATTTGAGTAGGAGACGATTGGAGCCTGGTGTTGAAGGTCGCAACATTCAAAATCTTCATGGAATACAAGGATGTATTCGCTTGGTCCTACAAGGATCTGAAGGGGGTCCCGCCATAAATGTGTGTCCATCGGATACCATTGGTCTTGGAGGCCCAATCGGTATAGAAGAGGCCGTACTGAATGAATAAGAACTATGCTGCCAAAGTGAACGAAGAGATTCAACGGATGTTGGAGACCGACATCATATTTCAAGTGGAGACAAGTGAGTGGGTCTCACCGATTGTGATCTCACTGAAGAAGGAGGCCAACCAAATCTGCATATGGGTAGATTTTTGGTGCCTCAACGCAGTCACCATCAACGATCCATTCCCTATACCTTTCACAGACAACATCCTGGAGGAGGTATGGCCATGAAATGTACTCATTTCTGGATAGATTTTTCGGATACATTCAAATTTTGATAACTAAGGAGGACAAGTTGAAGACCACCTTTGTGGTGGAGGACGGAGTCTATGCGTACAACCAGATGTCATTCGGGTTGTGCAATGCTCCTGTAACATTCCAGAGGATAGTCCTTCACATCTTCGATAAGATGTCTGTGGGAAATTTTAAAGCCTTTTTGGATGACTAGTCGATTTTCAGTAGCAAAGACACTCACTTGGTGGCGCTGAGAGAGTGCATGGAGAGATGTTGAAGGGCCAGGCTCACCTTGAATCCACAGAAATGCAGATTTATGGTACCACAAGGAAATTTGCTAGGTCATATCATTTGTAAAGCTAGACTAAAAATTGACCTGGATAAGGTACGGGTAATTGTAGAAATGGAGTCACCCATTGATGTGATGAGAGTCAAGTCCTTCTTGGGATACATTGGATACTACCGGAAATTCATCAAGAACTTTGCCCAACTTTCATTCCCACTGAACAAACTGACAAGGAAGGGCGGACTGTACATATGGCAATAGGCACAAGGGGAATCATTTGAGGACGTCAAGAGGAGACCGGTGGCAGCACCCATCCTGGCCTATCCAAACTGGGACCTAGATTTCCACGTACATGTGGATGCCTTGAACTATGCCATTGGGGATACACTAGCACAAGAAGGGGGACATGGGTTGGATCATCCCATCTATTTTGCTAGTTGGTTGATGTTGAAATCCGAGAAGAACTATAGTACCACTGAGAGGGAAGTCCTCAGAATGGTTTATGTCGTACAAAAATTTCGGCACTACTTGTTGGCAACACCCTTCACTTTCTATGTGGATCACCAGGCATTGATGTACTTGGTAAATAAACCCATTATCCAAGGCAGGATAAGGAGGTGGTTGTTGCTCCTTTAGGAGTTCACGCTCACAATATTTGTATGACCAGGCAAGAGCCATGTCATTGCTGATCAGTTGTCCTGGATTAGGTCGGGAGAGCCGCCAGATGGGGTGAATGATGAATTTCCAGATGCTCACCTATTCAAGATCGCAGTACTGCCACCATGGTATACTGCCATCGGGGAATATCTCTCCACCTTCGTGATCCCGCAAGGTATACCACCAAGAGAACAAAGTGAAACTCGTGTTGAGAAGCCACACGTTTCAGTTGATTAATGGATTGTTGTATAAAATGGGACTCGACCAGGTGTTACGTCAGTGTGTGATAGAGGAAGAGGTGTCAAGCATTCTGAGGGAGGCACATGAGGGGCCCGCAGGAGGCCATATGGGACCAAACACTATGGCAAGAAAGGTGTTGCTAGCAGGCCTATGGTGGCCCACATTGTATATTGATGCCAGAGAATGGTTAGTAGGTTGTGATACATGTCAGAGAGCGGGGAAGCCACTGAAGAGGGATTTCATGCCCCTCAACCCTTCTCATTCTCAGGAACTATTTGAGCACTGGGGGTTGGATTTTATTGGGCCACTCAAGGCTAGTTGTGCTAGGAGGTGTCGCTACATTGTGGTAGCCACAGAATATTTAACCAAGTGGGTTGAAGCACGGGCCCTTCCTGACAACTCGATCGTAAGTACAACAAGATTCATTTATGAGAAAATCATTACACGGTATGGTATCCCTATGTAGTTGACTAGTGACAGGGTTGGACATTTCGTGAACCACGTCATCAAACTCCTCACAACTGCATTTAAAAATTTGCAGTCATTGTCCAGCCCCTATTACCCGTGAGCCAATGGGCAGGTGGAGGCTACCAACAAGATTCTGGTGGGAGTGATTTACAAGTCTTGCAATGTCGAGGGAGAAGATTGGGAAGAAAAATTTCCTTCGGTCTTGTGGGCCTACTGCACAACCTACAAGGTGACCACTGGCCAGACTTCGTTCCAACTGATGTACAGGTAGTAAGCTGTTGTGCCAACCAAATTCATGGTGCCAAGCCTTTGCATTGCAATCGAGAACAGAATGGGGGACATGGAGAGCCTGAGGGAGAGGTTGTATGTCTTGAACAAGTTGGATGAGAAAATAATGATGGCCCAGTGGGCTATGGAGGCAGCCCAACAAAGGAGGAAGCTGTGGCACAACAAGCACTTAAAACGAATGAGGTTTGCTCCAGGACAACTGGTACTGAAATATAATGGGCGTAATGCGATTAAACTAGGAAAATTCAAGGTAAGATGGTTAGGACCATATAAAGTCTCCGAGGTGGCCGAGAATGGGGCAGTGAAGTTGTGGACACTTGATGGACGGGAGGTTGTAGGAAACATCAATGGGTCAATATTAAAACAGTATCACGAGCAGAGGCAATCGACTGACCCCAATTCCTCCCGAAGAAATACTTAGAAAAAAAAATAATAATAAATAAATAATAATAATAAAATAAATTAAATTTAGTCGTACGAGAAAAGTACTGTATGGTGGGAACCATACGGAAGGGGAAAAAAGAAGAAAAAGTACATTGTACGGTAGAGCCGCATGCACACCGTACGGTGGAGCCATGATCATTTGGTAGAGCTGCGTGCTCACCGTTTGGTGGAGCCGCGTGCTCACCGTGCGGTGTAGCCGCGTGTTCACCGTGCGGTGACGTCATGTGCTCACTGTACAGGGAGCCCGTATGCTCACCGTGCAGTGGAGCACATGCTCCTGAATGGTGGAGCACTCCATGCGGTGTCTCCTGTATGGTGGAGGCGTATTAATTCTACTTTTGTTTAAATTTCGGAAACTCCCATTTGCAAATAACACAAGTAATCAACGATAATATCCCAAATTCAAAAGGCAAAGTCATTCCATTTCTTGAATACAAACTACTTCCATTTCTACATCAGATGTGGAAGCCATTCCCTTCCACTCGAGCGCTAGCAAGGAGAGCATAAATAACCATGCTACCGAGAGTGACGAAATCTAAAAGGAAGCAACTGTACAATTAGGATCACTACTGAAGGGTCCCATGATTGGAGGAAATTAGGCACGTGCAAAGTTGGTTACCCTAACCCTATTTTTAATATTAAAAAGGGCACCAAAGACAAAGGCAAAATTATTTAATGGACGCTAGCGGTGGAAAGAATTGGAAAAAGCAGTTGCGCTAGTTACCTACTACAGTGTCGTCAACCTCTGGGAACAAGAAAGTTGTTCGGATTCTGCCTTCGAGTGTGAAGGTCAAGGGCGGCATGACTGACAGGAGCAAAAGAAAAGGAAAAAGGTGCAACCCAAAGTGCAGCAGCAGATGGCAGGAAAGAATGATGTGACCATGGACACCATTACCTTCAAGGGTTTGAGTGGAATAGATTGTAGGAAGTGGTGGAACGAGATCCCGCATGATGACCTTATGAAGACCAGCTACGACTTGCACAGATACAGTGGCCCATCTAGATGCCCATTTTCTGCATTAAGGATTTTGAGGTGATGTTGTGGGCCATGATTGGTGCCTATGACCCACACAGGCAATAGTACGTATATGATTATGAGCACCAACAACTTACAATGTCGTTCGCTTCCACAGAATTTACAAGAGTTTTTGGTATTCCGGGGGTGCAAGGAAAGAAAGTGGACAAGGGGCAGAAAATATTCCCAGATTTAAAAGATAAAATTCTCAAGCTAATGTGTCGCGATGACCTCACACAAGTCGAACTTGATAGTCTCCAACATGCAAGAAAAGGAAGAGGTCTAAAGAAGTCATTCCTGAGAGAGGGGATATGGCAGTGCCTTCTCGGTGTATTGAAGAGCTGCCTAATGGGAGCGAGTAGGGATTCAGATATTGTCATGGCACAGGTGGTGCTGGTGAATGGCATCCGTAATGGCATGGTATATGATAGGGCATCAGTAGTCGCAGATAGGATGGAGGAATTCATGACCCTCTAGCATAGGACCTTCTACATGTCCTACCTTGCGATTGGACTCTTCCTCGATGTGGTACGCTTTCAGGGCTCACCAGACGCACAACACTTGGCACCCCAAGGTCATGTACAGTAGGGGTAGCAGCCTATATTTTATTGGGTTCACTTGGATATGATGGCACTGAGCGGAGATACACAATCAGGAAAGAAACGTAAGTGATGGGTGGTGGTGTCTGAGGTGAAGACAGAGTCGGAGTCCGCAACTAGTCACCCGAGTGAGGAGGCAGAAGACTCCAGTGATACATCACAGGCCACAGGGAGTAGTTTTAGAATGGTAGGTAGAGGCAAAAAATAGGTGAAGAAGCCTAAAGAAGAGGAGATCTTGGAATCAAGGGTGAAGAAGTCAACTAGACACCATGTCTACATGGAGCACTTAGTGAAATGGGCAGATCAACCAGAATCTAAAGCTACATGGGTGGAAGAGAGCAGGTTTAAGGCACTTGGAATAGACCCGACTCTCATCTCTTCTTCTATTTCTTAGTTGTGTGCAGAGGGGGAGTATGGTGTAGGAGCACCCTTCCAGACTCTTTCTCTTTCTTTGTCTTCTTGATGTTATGCTTATTTAGAAGCCATTGTACATAAAATAATGAGCCATGTGCTCATAGGTCCTAGGTAGGGTCCTAGTGGAGATCTTAGGGGTCATGAGTCAAGATTGTGATTTTCTTGAAAATGGAGGGTATGTGTGTCCTTGAAGTGTTTAGGGGTCTTTCATATCATGGTGGTGTCCTTAGGTTGGCTCATTGTGGGTCTAGGAGTCATAAAGAGCAACATTGGGAAAGTTGCTCAAAAGTTGCAAAAGTTGCATGACAACTTTTAAAAGTTGTCAAGCAACTTTTCCACCATGATGTCAAGTTCTTTAGGTTAGCATGGAAAACCCTAGTTTGGGTACACAGACCGAGGTATAGGTAGTATAAGTACTTGAAAACCCTAAATGAAAGGGTTGGATGTCAAACATTGTACGGCCCTAGCAAAGAGATCAGACTGAGACTGTAAAACTGTTACCAGTCAGTTTGAATGAAGAAAACAAGCAAGTTAATGGATTGAGATACATCCAAAACTATGTGGTTTGTCTTTCATGTTGTAAATACTTTCATTTCAAGCAATTAGTTTAGGTTTTTACTTGCAGATTGTGTGAGTTTGTAAATAGTTTGCAAACTGTCTTCTTACTGTCCAGTTTTGGACAGGATTGTGTAAATTAAGTCTTAACTCCATTCCCCATTGTGGAACCACCATGAAACCATGGGGAATGGATGTGAAGACCCTGTACTATATTGCAAAACAAGAAGGGCCCTTGAATATGTAGGAAGGCCAAGCAAAGTACTACTCCTATGCGAGACTGGACAATGCCCGATTAGGAGAGGTTGAATTTCAGAGGTCTTGGAGAGCAATGTTGGATAGAGGAGAGTATATCCTTTGGAGGAGGTGTAGAGGAGTGTTAGAAGAATAATTGGTGTGAAGGAGGAACCTCCACCAATCCAAATAAGGTGGATGACACACAAAACCTTCACTGTGACCCAGGCAGACTACAAAACCCTCACAAAACCCTCACAAAACTCCAAAATTCACCCTAGGCACTGTACGGCCATCTGGAGGCCCAAAACCTAGAAAATCCTTGAGCCCTTGCCAATTGAATGGTAGTCCATTTTGGTAGTTAGGGTTGTTTGTGCATCGTTTGTGAGAGGGAGCCCTAGAAGACCGGTTAGGAGGCCTAATTGGTCCTAATCCTTGTAGCCCTGTTTTGTAAGCAAAAACACAAAACAGTGAAATCGGTAGAAAGGATGAAGGTAGCAACTTCTTAGGAGAACATGGAGGGATGTAAAACATGGTTTTAAGACTTGATTTAAACTTGCTAAGACCTTGGAAAGTGTGAAGCAAACCTTAGCCCTTTATTAGCCATAGTAAGGGGTTTGAATCTCATGAGTAGGTGAGACTTTAGGAGCAGCAAAGCAACTCATTGGTGGGTGGATTGGGCAAGGTCAGGGGATTCCTCAAGAAGAAGGGAAGTCCTAGAGACCCTAGGGTGTGGAGAGAACACCAGGTGATCCCAGGGAAGGATCCAAGAGCATAGACTAGGCTAGTCTACCCCAAACCCCATCCCATTAGATTGGTATTAGAGCAAGTGAAAGACTTGTTGGACTATGTATGTCTCTATATACTGGTGAATCAGTAGGGGAGAGAAAAATGGTTACTAATGCAGAGCTGGCTAGAGAAGTAGAAGAGCAGAGGGAGAAGAATAGGCTCCTTGAAGCAGCAATGAGTGAGATAAGGGATAAACTGCAGGAAGTGGTGGATCAGAGAACACATGAACCTTGGGATGAAGACACCAAGGGTAAAAGCAAGAGAACTATAGACATAGATGACATAATTCCTGAACTAGATCCCTTGTTCAATGAAGAACCTTTTGTGAAGGCTATTAAGGCTTTGAACACCAAAGCTTTTGAAGGACTGCCACATTTCAGTGGAAGAATGGACATAGACACTGTTATGGAATGGATTGAGGGCATGGAAAACCACTTTGAGTGTGAAGGAGTGACAGAGGCTCAGAAGGTTAAAGTTGCCAAATCAAGAATGAGGGGAGCAGCTTTGACATGGTGGAAGTACCTGCAAGAAGAAAGGGTTAGCATGGGAAAGCTACCTATTGCAAATTGGAAAGCTATGGTGAGTAAGATTAAGGAGAACTACTTACCAGAGGAATATGAAATCCAGCTTCATAAGAAGAGACAAGGATTGAAGCTGAAGGATCTTGATGTAACCTCCTACACTGAAGAATTCCAAAAACTTTGTCTTAGATCAAAGGTTCAAGAAGATGAATCTATTAAGGTGGCTAGGTATCTAAGCGGCCTAAACTGGAACATTCAGGAGGAGATAATCCTATGGACTCCTACTACTGTGCAGAAATGTCATCAGCTTGTTGTCAAGGTAGAAGAGAGGAACAAAAGGAAAGGAGACTCCAATAACAGGGGTAGAGGCAGAGGTAAAGACCAAGTGAATCACCGAGGTGGTTACCAAAGCAAGACAAATGAGCCAAGGAACCAAGGAGAAGCCAAGTTGACTGAGCATGGTAGCGAAACCAATCTCAGAGGTGGACATTCCAGAGGAAGAGGTGCACAAGGTGGTCCAAATAGGGGCAGAGGTACTGGCAGAGGTAACTCCTATTTTGCAACTATGAAGTGTTACAATTGTGGACAATTGGGACACCCGGCATATAGATGCCTTGACAAGCCTACCACATCAAATAGTGGAAAGAGGGTTGCTTATGCACAAGAAGACTCTTCAAGCAACAAGACACCGGATGTGGACCAGATTGAATCGGAAGTTGGTGAGAATCTGATGTGCAATAGGATTTTGATCAGACAACTGGTTAAGGAGGAACCTAAACATAGGAGAGCATTGTTTAGGGTGAGATGCAAAGTTCTTGGTAAAGTGTGCAAGGTGATAGTTGATATAGGCTCAACTGACAACATCATCTCAGAAGAGGCAGTTAGGAAGTTGAAACTCACAAGAATACCCCACACCAATCCTTACAAAGTGACTTGGTTGAACAAAGGACAGAGTGTGCTAGTCAATGAGCAGACTTGGGTAGAGTTTTCTATTGGAGGATACAAGGATAAGATCCTTTGTGATGTGTTGCCTATGGATGCATGTCACTTATTGCTAGGAAGACCCTGACAATTTGATAGGAAGGTGATCTATGATGGAGAGGAGAACTCCATATCCTTTAAGAAGGACAGCAAGACCTTCAAGATTCAGTCTTTGATAGAGGATGAAGAGGGCACTTCAAAAACACCTAGTGTTTTAATGGCTACTAGTAAGGAATTCTTGAGTTTTCTACATGAGGAGGAGATAGTGAAGTGTGCCATCTTTGTGAAGCCAAGTAAGAAAGAAGACAAGTTGCAGGCAGAAATACCCAAGGAGGTGAAGCACATGTTGCAAGAGTATAAGGATATAGTGAGTGATGGAGCACCTACAACACTCCCACCAAGAAGGTCCATAAGTCATCAAATAGACTTTGTTCCTGGTGCATCCTTACCTGACAAGGCTGCATATAAGCTCACACCTGATCAAAACAAGGAAGTAGCAAGGCAAGTGTAGGAGTTATTGAAACAAGGACTGATTAAGAAGAGCATCAGCCCATGTGTAGTCCCGATAGTGCTAGCATCAAAAAAAGGAGGTAAGTGGAGACTTTGCACTGACTCAAGAGCAATCAATAGGATTACCATAAGGTATAGGTTTCCTATTCCTAGGATAGAGGATCTAAAGGACTGTTTAGGAGGGGCTATGTATTTTACTAAGCTAGACCTTAAAAGTGGTTATCACCAGATAAGAATTAAGGAGGGTGATGAGTGGAAGACTGCTTTTAAAACCATAGATGGATTGTATGAGTGGCTTGTGATACCATTTGGGCTTACTAATGTTCCAAGCACCTTCATGAGGTTGATGAATGAGGTGTTGAAAGACTTCACAGGCAGATTTGTGGTGGTGTACCTAGATGACATTCTCATCTATAGCAGAACCAAGGAAGAACACCTTGAGCATTTGAGGTTAGTTTTAGAAACGTTGCATGAGGAGAAGCTATCCATCAACCTTGAGACGTGTGACTTCTTGAAGCAAGAGCTGGTTTACTTAGGATTTGTGGTGTCCAAAGGAACCTTGAAGATGGATCCAAGCAAAGTGGAGGCAATCTTGAATTGGCCTGCACCTAAAATAGGGACTAAGGTAAGGAGTTTCCATGGATTAGCTCAATTCTATAGGAAATTTGTGAGGAATTTCAGTGGTATATGTGCACTAGTCCTTGACACCATTAAGGGAGGTCTTAAAACTAAGTTTAAATGGACTGAGCAGGCAGACAAAGAATTTCAATTGTTGAAATAGGAAGTAGCCACAAAACCCATCCTTATCCTACCTACGTTTGATAAGCTATTCACCTTGGAGTGTGATGCAAGTGGAGTTGCAGTAGGTGGTGTGTTGAGTCAAGAGGGAAGACCTGTGGCATTTTTCAGTGAGAAGCTTAATGAAGCAAAGAAGAAGTACTCAGCTTATGACCTAGAGTTGTATGCATTAGTGCAGTCTCTTAAAAAATGGAGGCATTACCTACTTCCAAAAGAATTTGTAGTGTTCACAGACAATCAAGCATTGAGTTACATAAACACTCAAGAGAAGCTAAGCAATAGGCATCTGAAATGGATGGAATACCTCTAATCCTTCACCTTCACCATCAAGCATAAGAAGGGGCAGCTTAATAAGGTGGCAGATGCATTGAGTAGGAAGTTGTTGACAATTCAAGAGTTACAGTTGCAGAGCATAGGCATAGAAGGTTTCAAAGACCTTTATGAAGGAGATGAAGACTTCTCAACAACTTACAAGGTTTGCAAAGAGTTTGAGAACCATTTCCATGGTGAGTATGCAGATTACACTCTCCAAAATGTTCTCTTGTTCAAGGGTAACCAATTGTGTGTACCTAGGGGATCCATGAGGGAAAACCTCAACCAAGAGAAACATAATGGTAGTTTGAGTGGACACTTTGGGATTAATAAGACCCTAGATTTAGTACAGAGGTACTACTATTGGCCAAAGTTGCCAAGGGATGTGAAAAGATATGTAGAATAGTGTGGTGTATGCCAAAGAGCCAAAGGTGGATCAAGCAATGCCAGTTTATATCAAGCATTACCGGTCCCTAACAGACCTTGGGAATGTATAAGCATGGACTTTGTAGTAGGACTTCCAAAGACTAAAACAGGTATGGACAACATCTATGTGGTAGTAGATAGATTTTCCAAAATGAGTCATTTTATCCCATGTAAGACTACACATGATGCAAGCTATGTTGCACACCTCTTCTTCAAGGAGATTGTTAGGATTCATGGACTCCCTTTAAGCATTGTGTCAGACAGGGACAACAAGTTCATGGGTCATTTTTGGCAAACATTATGGAGGAGACTACGAACTAACTTGTCATTTAGCTCAGCTTACCGTCCACAAATAGATGGTCAAACTGAAGTCATCAATAGGGTGTTAGGTAACTTGTTGAGGTGTTTAACTAAGGAGTATGGCCAAGCATGGGACCTAATCCTTTCTCAAGTAGAGTATGCATGTAATGATAGTGTGAATAGAACCACTGGTAGAAGTCCTTTTGAGGTTGTCTATGGCAGACATCCAAGAGGAGTATGTGAGTTGAGAGACCTTGGTAGTTTGGAAATGAAGAGTGGGCAAGCAGAAGACTTCACTCAAACCATCAAGGAAGTTCAAGAGCAGGTTAAGAAGGCCATCCTTGAATCCACTCAAAAACTAAAAGCCAAAGTGGATGAGAAAAGGAGAGAAGTTCAGTTTAAGGTGGGTGACTATGTGATGGTACATTTGAGCAAAGCTAGGATGCAAGGAGGTAAGCCTACCAAACTACAGATGAGAAGGGTAGGACCTTGTATAATCCTGTCGCAATATGGTAAGAATGCCTACAAAGTTGACCTGCCTTAAGATTCAGCTATATCACCAGTCTTTAATGTAGCTGACCTGATCATGTACAAGGATGAGATAGCAGCGCAGACTGAGAACCAAGCCAAGGTACTGCAGGACCTTGATGTTAATGTCTTACCACAGGTGAAGAAGCTTAAAGAAGAGGAGATCTTGGAATCAAGGGTGAAGAAGTCAACTAGACACTAGATCTACATGGAGCACTTAGTGAAATGGGCAGATCAACCAGTATCTAAAGCTACATGGGTGGAGGAGAGCAGGTTTAAGGCACTTGGAATAGACCCGGCTCTCATCTCTTCTTCTATTTCTTAGTTGTGTGCAGAGGGGGAGTACGGTGCGGGAGCACCCTTCCAGACTCTTTCTCTTTCTTTGTCTTCTTGGTGTTATGCTTCTTTAGAAGCCATTGTACATAAAATAATGAGCCATGTGCTCATAGGTCCTAGGTAGGGTCCTAGTGGAGATCTTAGGGGTCATGAGTCAAGATTGTGATTTTCTTGAAAATGGAGAGTATGTGTGTCCTTGAAGTGTTTAGGGGTCTTTCATATCATGGTGGTGTCCTTAGGTTGGCCCATTGTGGGTCTAGGAGTCATAAAGAGCAACATTGGGAAAGTTGCTCAAAAGTTGCAAAAGTTGCATGACAACTTTTAAAAGTTGTCAAGCAACTTTTCCACCATGATGTCAAGTTCTTTAGGTTAGCATGGAAAACCCTAGTTTGGGCACACAGATCAAGGTATAGGTAGTATAAGTACTTGCAAACCCTAAATGAAAGGGTTGGATGTTAGACATTGTACGGCCTTAGCAAAGAGATCAGACTGAGACTGTAAAACTGTTACCAGTCAGTTTGAATGAAGAAAACAAGAAAGTTAATGGATTGAGATATGTCCAAAACTGTGTGGTTTGTCTTTCATGTTGTAAATACTTTCATTTCAAGAAATTAGTTTAGGTTTTTACTTGCAGATTGTGTGAGTTTGTAAATAGTTTGCAAATTGTCTTCTTACTGTCCATTTTTGGACAAGATTGTGTAAATGAAGTCTTAACTCCATTCCCCGTTGTGGAACCACCATGAAACTATGGGGAATTGATGTGAAGACCCTGTACTATATTGCAAAACAAGCAGGGCCCTTGAATATGTAGGAAGGCCAAGCAAAGACCTACTCCTAGGCGAGACTGGACAGTGCCCGATTAGGAGAGGTTGAATTTCAGAGGTCTTGGAGAGCAAGGCTGGACAAAGGATAGTATATCCTTTGGAGGAGGTGTAGAGGAGTGTTAGAAGCATCATTGGTGTGAAGGAGGAGCCTCCACCAATCCAAACAAGGTGGCTAACACACAAAACCTTCACTGTGACCCAGGCAGACTACAAAACCCTCACAAAACCCTTGAAAAACCCTTGAAAAACCCCAAAATTCAACCTAGGCACTGTACGGCCATTTGGAGGCCAAAAACCTAGAAAATCCTTGAGCCCTTGCCAATTGAATGGCATTCCATTTTGGGAGTTAGGGTTGTTTGTGCATCGTTTGTGAGAGGGAGCCCTAGAAGACCGATTAGGAGGCCTAATTGGTCCTAATCCTTGTAGCCCTGTTTTGTAAGCAAAAACACAAAACAGTGAAATCAGCAGAAAGGATGAAGGTAGAAACTTCTTTGGAGCACATGGAGGGATGTAAAACATGGTTTAAGACCTGATTTAACCTTGCTAAGACCTTGGAAAGTGTGAAGCAAACCTTAGCCCTTATTAGCCATAGTAAGGGGTTTGAGTCGCATGAGTAGGTGAGACTTTAGGAGCAGCAAAGCAACTCATTGGTGGGTGGATTGGGCAAGGTCAGGGGATTCCTCAAGCAAAAGGGAAGTCCTAGAGACCCTAGGGTGTGGAGAGAACACCAGGTGATCCTAGGGAAGGATCTAGGAGCATAGACTAGGCTAGTCTATCCCAAACCCCATCCCATCATTATGCCATTCTGAAGGGATGATTTTATGAAGATATTGGACTGATTGAAGACTAATTAATACTATAGCAGCACTGTAGTGCAGCACTATTCACGTTACTATAGCACGACACTATTCACGCCACTGTAGCGCAACACTATTCACGTTACTGTAAAACGACACTATTCATGTTACTGTAGCAGCAAGATGGGAAGTCATTGTTGGAACATTATGTCAAAAATGCTGGAGTATTTAGTGAGTTGAAAAATCTACTATGTTTTAATTTTATTAATTCTGGAAATAATATCATATCAGCAGCAGTTCAATCTTCATGTTGCATATTATTGTAATTTCCTTCTAGTTCATGTTATGTGATTTCAAATCTATGCAAAGACTTAAAAACAAACAAACATTTCATTTCCGAAGCCATAAGGGGTTTAAACATTAAACGAAGAAATAAGGAGTTGGATGCAAACTGTTTGACTAAATTCCTATCAATAGTTGGTTTAGTTTTTGGGCATTCTAGGGTGCCCATTACAGTGGTATCAGAGCTTGTTTTTCCTACCATCCTGTGAGGGTTTCATGCGTCTAGCACATCAGTATTACTTGAGGAGAAATAGGTCAAACCTAAACATATAGAATTCACCAGAGATTGAAGAGGAGGGTGACCCTTTTTCAGCACCAGCCATGGGTGAGAGAGATGGGGAAAGGGGAGAACCTAGCACTAGGGAGATGCTCAGTGATCTTGCTAGGGGTTAGAGGGAGCTCCAGGCTACATTGCAGCAGATGGCTATAGCCATTACACAACATTTGACGAGAGCAGATCAAGGCAATAATGCTAACCAAGGTAATAATGGCAACCAAGGTAATAATACCAATCAGGGTAATAATGCTAATCGGGGAGGTGGACAGGGTAATGGAGGTAATGGAGACGCATCGGTTAACAGGGGAACCAGGACATATGCTAGAGCAGGTTCTTCTACTACGAGACCACTCATGCCACAGTTTCCTCCGAGACAGAAAGACCAGAATAATGCTGGTCCTACACAACAAAAGATTCAAGATATGATTATGGATGATTGGAGGGACTCTAGCCCTGAGTTACAGGATGAGATGACATTCAGGGAATATATGGATGTTAGACTCAAGAATATGCCCATGAGAGGAAACTGACAACAGAATTATGAGATGAGGAAGAAGTTGGGAAAGTTGTCTATTCCATACTATGATGGTACAGGGAAGGCTTCAGCACGGACATGGGTCCAGAAATTAGATACTTATTTTCAGCTTAATCCCATGCTTGAGGAGGATGTGATTAAGTATGCTGCACTGCACTTGGATGGGAGTGCACATGAGTGGTGGCACCATGGTATGGTCACATTGGGCCATAATCAGATAGACACATACGCAAAGTTCACTGAGAGGTTGATTGACAGGTTTGATACGAAGGATCCAGAACTCCATTTCAAGGAGTTAGCTCAGTTGAGATAGTGGGGTCCTATCGACAATTACATCTCCGATTTCCAGAGTCTATTAGTGTTGGTTACAAACATTTCGAAGAGGAGTTTGATTGTACTGTTTGTGGATGGATTGTCAGAACCTCTTCGTGGTTGGGTGAAGGGACATGATCCCCTCACATTGTAGGATGTCATTCGGAAGGTGAGAGATCTTGCACCTTTCGCTTCTAGGAGTAAGTTCACTCCTAAGGATCCACACTTCAAGAGGGATAAGGATAAGAAATTCTCAGCCTCAAAAAAAAGAATCAAAGAGGTTAGACGATGAAACACTGAACGAGTTGAGGCGGAAAAAACTATGTTTTCAGTGTAGGGAATCGTGGGATTTATCTCACAAGTGTCCTCTGAAGGCTAAGGCCAACCAGATGGATTACTTCTCTGCTGAGGAATCACAGTCAGAGGATGAGGAGCAGCAATCAGAGTCTAATGGTGAGAGCAGTGCCACTCATGAGGGTTCAGGGAATGAGAAGTCCCTAGCTAGATTGACAGGTGCTCAAAACGCAATTACTTTTAAGGTGCATGACACCATACAAGGACAGAAGGTGGTTGCTTTGTTGGACACTGGGGCCACACATAATTTCATAGATTCACAGTTAGTGGCTAGGAGAGGGTGGCAAACTGAAGAACATTCAGGATTCCGAGTCATGGTAGCTAGTGGTCACAAGTTACTATGCACACAGAAGATTACAAATCTTCACATCAGATTGGGAGATGGTTATGAGCTCCAGGATGAGTTCTATGTTGTGGAAATGAGTGATTATGATGTTATCTTAGGGATGACTTGGGTGGCATCGTTGAGAGAGTTTACTCTCAACATGGAGAGAGTAGAGATGAGGTTCCAGCATGAGGGCAGGACCATGGTACTCAGAGGATTATCAGATGGCAGTTGTAGGGTAGTTTCTTTGAGGAGGATGGAGAGGTTGTTCAGACATGATGATGTTGAGTGGGCAGTGGAGTGCTTGACTATGCTAGCATCACCAGAGCCACAGGTTAAGAGTCATCCGCCTGATATGCAGGACATCCTTGATAGACATGCCAAGGTATTTGGTAGTATTCCACATGGCGTTCCTCCAGATAGGGGGATAGAGCACATCATTGAGTTAGAAGAGGGGGTTAAGCCCATTATGATCACGCCCTATCGTCATCCAAAGAAACACAAGGATGAGATAGAGAAAGCAATCAAGGAGTTGTTGGAGATGGGGCACATTAGGCCAAGCAAAAGCCCTTTTGCTTCAGTAGTTTTTTTGGTTAAGAAGAAGGATATAACAATGTGCATGTGGATTGACTATAGAGCCTTGAACAAGAAAACCATTAAGAAGAGGTACCCCATTCCGAGGATAGATGAGTTGATAGATGAGCTACATGGGGCATGCTTCTTCACAAAGATAGATTTGAGATCAGGGTATCATCAGATCAGTATGAGGGCAGAGGACATTGAGAAGACAGCTTTTTGGTGTCACTATAGTCTTTTCGAGTTTCTGGTTATGCCATTTGAGCTAACCAATGCTTCTGCTACTTTTCAGAGTTCCATGAACCAGGTGTTCAGAGGGCAATTGAGGAGATTCATTTTGATTTTATTTGACGATATTTTGGTCTTTAGCAAGACATGGGAGGAGCATTTGCAGCATCTTGAGGAGGTGCTATCTATTTTGGAGAGAGAGTCACTGTATGCCAAGGAATCTAAGTGTGAGTTCGGGATGACAGAGCTTTTGTACCTTGGTCATATTATCAGTGCAAAGGGTTTTTGGGTGGATCCTGAAAAGATTAGAGCTATTGTTGATTGGCCCATGCCTACGAACCTTACTCAGCTTAAGGGGTTCTTTGGCTTATGTGGTTTTTATAGGAGGTTTGTTAAGGGGTTTTCTCAGACAGCTGCTCCCTTGACAGATCTTACTAAGAAGGAGGCCTTCATGTGGACAGGGGCAACACATAGGTGTTTTGAGCATTTCAAGTAGGTGATGTCTTCATGTCTAGTTCTAGCTCTACCAGACTTCACGAAGCCTTTTGAGCTTCATTGTGATGTATCGGGTGATGGGGTTGGAGCAATATTGATGCAGGAGAAGCACCCCATCGCTTTTGAGAGTAGGAAGCTCCGAGGTGTGGAGAGGAGTTTATCTATTTATGATTCTAAGATGTTGGCCATCATGCATGCCTTGGCCAAATTCCGATCACTTGGTTGGAGGGAAGTTTGTGATCAAGACGGACCATAATAGCATAAAGTATTTCATGAGCCAGCGAGACTTGAATGACAGGTAGCAGAAGTGGGTCACTAAATTGCAGGCTTATGACTTTGACATTGAGTTTGTCAAAGGGAAGAAGAATGTAGTAGTTGATGCCTTATCCAGGAGACCTCACATTTGTGCTCTTGCAGAGATTACAGGAGATTGGTGGGATAATATTATAGCAGAATATGTCGGAGATACTTGGGCTTCTGGTTTAATTTCAGGTACTATACAGGATGATCGCTATGAGATGATAGATGGATTGATCAGACTTTAGGATAGGGTTTATTTGATTCGGTCATCATAGTTGAGAGAGGCGATACTGAGGGCATTTCATGATGCGCCTACAGTTGGGCATCCGGGGGTCTTCAAGACCTACAGGTAGATCCGAGAGTGGTTCTCATGGAGAGGGCTCAAGGATGACGTTCAGAGGTATGCCAGGGAGTGTGCAGTTTGTCAGCGGAATAAGGGAGAGCACACGTTTCCTGTAGGTTTACTACAGCCCTTGCCCATTCCGGACAGGAAATGGGAAAGCATTTCTATGGACTTCATCACTGGTTTACCACGAGTGCAGGGAAGAGATTGCATTTATGTGGTGGTAGATAGATTGATGAAGTTTGCTCACTTCTTTTCTATTCCTTCTACTTACATAGCAGCTCAGGTGGCAGATTTATTCTTCAGAGATATTTTTAGGTTGCATGGGCTACCGAGATTTATTGTTAGTGACAGGGATACCAAGTTCATAAGTGCCTTTTGGCAGGAGTTGTTTAGGTTGTGCGGTACAGATCTTACACCTAGTATGAGCTACCATCCTCAGACAGATGGGCAAACGGAGATAGTAAATAAATGGGTGGAAGGTTATTTACGGAACTATGTGACTGCACGGCAGAGAGCTTGGGTTAGGTGGTTACACATGGGGGAGTATTGTTACAATACCACATATCACATGACCATCAGGATGACTCCATTTATGGCATTGTATGGGTATGAAGCACCAAGCTTCATGGATTTGGCTTTGGGGGACAACAGAGTGCCCAAAGCCAAGGATTTGTTGCAGGATAGTAAGGATATCCTAAGAGCACTCAAGGAGAATATACAGCAGGCTCAAAATCAGCAGAAGTTGTATGCTGACCAACATAGGGTAGAGCGCAGTTTTGAGGTGGGGGACATGGTGTATTTGAGGCTACAACCATATAGGCAGTCATCGCTCAAGAGGAGCGGAGTAGAGAAGCTGAAGCCTAGATTTTATGGTCCCTACAGGGTGATTCACAAAGTGGGCGAAGTTGCCTATGAGCTTGAGCTGCCATAGGGTAGTCGGGTACACAATGTATTTCATGTGTCTTGGCTTAAGAAAGCCATTGGTCAGAGTGTAGTACCTTCTGCAGATTTACCCCCTTTGGATGAGGAGGGGAAGCTTGTGTTAGTACCTGAGGCTATTCTGGACACCAGAGAGAGGAAACTCAAAAATAGGATAGTGAAGGAGTATTTGGTCAGATGGAGAGACCTGTCGGAGGAAGATGCTACATGGGAGAATGAGTAGGTGATACAACAGGCTGGACTGAGATTGCTTGAGGATAAGCAATTTCAAGGGGGGCGGACTGTAATGTCCCCACTTTAGCAGTTGACCAAGTGTATGTGCATTAGCCTAGCTCTACATGGTCCCGAGGGCTAACGAAGGGTTTAAGGGGATCTTGGAGTGTTTTGGCCTAGTCATTTCCAGTTTGGGCTAAAACGGAGTTGATTTACTTAGTTTCAGGCATACTTACTATTTTTAGTAAGTCAGCAGGACACAACGGAGGCTAGCTTTGGTGATTGGATTCGATACTCCTCAACGAGAGCTTTTCGACGAGCTATCACTCACGCTATTCGGAGCCCGATTGCTAATTTATTTTATGGGGATGTGTGCAAATAAAAGGGGCACCCAAGGGAGACATAAGTGAATATTTAAATATGTTTTATATTGAACATCTTTTATCCCACATTGCTCAAGTGAGTTGGGTTGACCCTTGGAGAAAGAATAAAAGGAAGCTTTTGTGGCTTCATTCAGCATGTTGAATATGAGAAGAAATTGATGTGTGAGTTGCAGGTCTATTCTTGGCATTAGGAGACGTCTATCCTCTCTTGTGACATTCTAGAGGTCATTCCTTTGGGGTTTGGCCTTTGGAATCCATTGCTATCAACTTCATCAGCAGACAGATTGGGTGCATCTCCAACTACAGGTAGATTTGGTGTTTTGCTCATACCTTCTTCACTTCTTGTCCAATGCTTATGCCATTCTGAAGGGATGATTTTATGAAGATATTGGACTGATTGAAGACTAATTAATACTGTAGCAGCACTGTAGCGCAACACTATTCAGGTTACTGTAGCACAACACTATTCACGCCACTATAGTGCGACACTATTCACGTTATTGTAGCACGACACTATTCATGTTACTGTAGCAGCAAGATGGGATGTCATTGTTGGAACATTATGTCAAAAATGCTAGAGTATTTAGTGAGTTGAAAAATCTGCTATGTATTTGATTTTATTAATTCTGGAAATAATATCATATCAGCAGTAGTTCAACCTTCATGTTGCATATTATTGTAATTTGCTTCTAGTTCATGTTATGTGATTTCAAATCTATGCAAAGACTTAAAAACAAACAAACATTTCATTTCCGAAGCCATAAGGGTTTTAAACATTAAACAGAGAAATAAGGAGTTGGATGCAAACTGTTTGACTAAATTCCTATCAATAGTTGGTTTAGTTTTTGGGCATTCTAGGGTGCCCACTACATTTGAGTCTGGTGGATGGCCAGCTATGAAAACCTTACAAATGTTGGAGAATTGGGGTCTCTGCGAGTAGGTTGGCAAGACCAACAAATAGTCATTGTTGCGGAGGATAGAGCAGGTTTTTTGAGAGACCTACTATGAGTTGCAGAGGACGCAGTATATTGCTGAGAGTACAGAGACCCAGTGCCAAGAGGTTGTGTTGGCACGAGAATATTTGGCTACTTGACTCCAGCAGATGGAGGAGTTGCATAGAGAGCAATTGGTTCGGGAGAAGGCCTCATGGGATGTAGAACATGCTACCTTGGACACAATGTTAGCCGAGGAGAGGTCAGCGAAGGATGCCTTAGAGGCCCAGTTGGAGGAAGCCCGCGAGGATAGGGCTATGTTGGAGAGTCACATGGGTAGTTCCTTAGAGATGGTAGAGTAGAAAGATAAAGAGGTCTTGGAGGTAGCGATGATGTTAAGATACCAATTAGAAAACAATTAGGGTTCTTTTAAATTCAGCTCCAACCAACATCTCTCTTCAACATGTTGTTGTTGCTACTAAAATGAGACTTAGAAGATTTGAATTTTATTGAGGTTGATGAGTGCAATTATGGGCTAGGCTTCATTGGATAAAAGAAGGTGATAAAGGAACAAAGTTATTCTTTAGCTATCTTAAACAAAAACACTCTCAAGAAAGAATATTGTCCATATATGATCAAGAGGGGCAAATAAATGACAATCTTGAGGACATGAAATCTATACTTTTTAACATTATTGATAGTTGTTTATTGATCCTATTGGAGGCGATCAACTTCAAGATATAATTGAAGATATGGTTGGAAATTGTATTCCTAATAAGATCAATCTTGAACAACAAATTTACTTAGATTTCTTGCTCACTCTTGGAGAATTTGTTGTTGCCTTGAAGGATATGGCCAACTCAAAAGTCTTGGAATGGATACTTTACCTGTACAATTTTACAAAATAACGTGGCCTTTCCTTAGGGAGGACTTCTATGAGATATATAAAGAAGCCTTTTCACAAGGATCCCTAGGTCCCTCTATTAATCAAGGATTGATCAAATTAATTCCTTAAGGAAAAAATGAGAACATTTTAGGGTGGAGACCAATTACTCTTCTCAATACATCCTACAAGACTATAGCCAAAGCTATTGCTAAAAGAATCAAACACACGGTGCAAGAGATTGTAAGACCTGAGAAAAATGGATTTATAGGAGGAAGATTCATACTAGACAAGTTGGTGTTGGCTTGGGAAAGTGTGGTTGGTGTTGGCTTGGGAAAGTGTGGAATGGGCACAAAAAATTGGTCAAAATTGCCCCCTTATCAAATTGGATTTTGACAAAGCAGATGATAGGATCAGACAATAGTTCATTCTGAAAATGCTTAAATGGTTAGGCTTTGGTCCCAAGCTCATCTCCCACATAAAACTCCTATTTGTTGATGCTAATGCTTGCTTAGCAATCAATGGTTCAACCACTCAGAGTTTTCCTCTTTGAAGATTGATAAGGCAAGGCTACCCCTTAGCTCCCTTGCTCTATGTTCTCACTGCTAATGCACTTGGATAACTTTTAAATCATACAAAACAACAAAAACTTATCCATGGCATTTCTCTACATGGAGATGAAGTTGCTCTCATTTCTCACTTTGCTAATGATAGCCTATTATTTATTTAAAATTCTCAAGAAGAGCTCAACAAATGAAATCTTGGACTTGTTTTGTTTGACTTCTAGCTCCCAAATCTCTCTTAATAAAACTAAAATTTGGAAACTTTAGCTGATCAACCACCTCATTGGATATCCTCACAATGGAAATACAACAATCATGGGGTAATTTTAAGATACCTAGGAATCCCCTTTGGGATAGGATTCCCATTATTTGAAATGTGGAAATGATTCATACATAAATTAAAAAGAAAGCTTGATCTTTGGTCATACAAACTTCTTTCTATGGCTAGATGCATTCAAATTGCCAATAAAATCCTCATAGCCAGCCATGTATACATTTCATCATGTTGGCTCCGTTCTAAAAACAGATATAATCAATTTACACAATTAAGTTGTAATGTCCCCTTCTTAGTGATGTTCATTCAGTGATCTAGTGGCCTATTCTGGAGACCCGTAGGTTATTTGGAAATGAAAACTAGGGTTTCCTACTTTTGTGGAGTTATGCACTATCTTTTTAAGGTTTGTCAGGAGGGAATTTTTCAGTTCTGTTTATGGTTTCCTTCTGGGTTTTTCATGAACTTTAGGGTGGCATAACATGCATTTGATTCTACAGTGAAGTGTGAACTTACTATTTTTAGTAAGTTAGGGTTTGGCTGACTGGATGGTAGATTTTTACCAATATTTTCAAGCTCTTTCTCTGGGTACGAAGATCATTTTTTTCAGAGCAGTATTTCATGACTTACTATTTTTAGTAAGTGGCAATTTAAGCATTGCTATTTTTGGCAGCCTTGGGCAGGGCTCTAATCCAGTTCAGTTCAGTGGTTCTCATTGCTCAGTTTCATCCTTAATTTTGGTTACAATCAGTATTGGAGTTATAAGATATTTAATTAAATATTATTTCCTTATCCTAAGGTTTAATATTTAATTATTTTATTACTGATTAATTTTATTATGGGCGACTTAGGGAAAAAGATGTATATTTGTTGTCAATATTATTATTCCCAAGTCTGATGGTGTTGGGAATATTATAACACTTCATGTTTGCATTATTTTTTATGTTGCAAGTGTTCACCTAGGAAAAGTTTGAACTTATGCTTAGGAAGACTGGGTAAAGTGAACGCCATGTCTTGAGGGGACATGAAAATGAAATGAAGTGAGTTTCAAACGGATTTAGGCGCCATTTGCATTTGAATTTTAGAGGGGAAAATATATAAATGCAGGTGTTTGGCCTCTCATTTGGGTATCTTGGAGAACATACACCATTATGCTGTCGGTTTTGCGATTGAAATCTAAGCTTTGAAGTGTGCCTTCCTAGCTAAGTAGCAGTTTCGTACTTGAGAGACAGTACATGTTGTTTTCATGTATCATCAATATTGTTAGTGAGTGTTTTGGAGTGTGGTTTTGTTGGTCTGTTGTAGTTTGAGTTTTCTTGGGTGTGATTGGGTTGTTGTGGCATACAGGTTGAAACAATCTTTTGGTCGTTGCTCCCTATTGTTGGAATAACTTTTGTGGGTATCGAAGCAATCTTTGACTATACCTTGGGCAATGAACTCCTCCAAAGGGCAGGTGATATTGTTTTGAAATGATTTTTTCCTTACTGGTCGAAATTTTTTTGTTGGGACGTCTTTTCCTTTCTGCCTTGGGATGCGTGCCTTGGTCTTCGGACTTGGAAGATTGCAAGTTTGAGGTTCTAAGCATTCGCCTTGGCCATATATTTCATTTTCTTTTTATTTGGTGTGATTCCGTGTGGATTTGAGTGAGTTGTGAGTTTTTTGGTGTTGTTGGGTGTGGTTGGTTCTGCGTGTTATCAATATTCAGATTCATAACAACTAGTGTTTTATGTAGTGTGCTTTTGATAGCTAAATATCATTGTAATATGTATTGGAACATTAGTCATAATCTTCTCATTCTATATTGTAAGGTTAAGTAGTAGTACTACTAACCATCTCTTGAGTATTGCTTGCCCACTGCATAAATGGAAGAGGTTGGCTTAGTCGCCTTCTGGTTGTTTCACTTTTTGTAATTATTGTCCTTCCATTGAAATATGCGGTAGAGTGATAGTTTCTATATAAGTCCTCCCATTGCATAAGTGGTAGAGTGATAGAATTGAATTTCCTTGTTGTTTCCCTGGTTGGTTCACCACCAAGTAGTTTAGTTTCTAGCTTGTCAGATAAGCAGAAGGGGTTGGCTTGTCGTCCGCGCATTGTAATTTCAGTTCAATTTAAGGAGCTAATGATCCTCAGAACACTGTATTCTCTCACCCTCCCAGATTGAGCTCTCAGTGAACAAAAGGTAGAAGGGTTCCCTTTCAATTGTTTTGGCTTATTTCTCTAACCTTAACAAGTTATTGTGTTTGCATTGTAATCTTATTGAAAAAATAAAATAAAAAATTGTCGGGGTTATTACAGTGGTATTAGAGTTGGTTTTCCTACCAGCTTGTGAATTCAGAGTGATCAAAGTTCTCCATGAGTGACAGATACATCTGCTACTACAACAAAGAACAAAGGCATCAACAGTATCAGATTCCTGCAGTGCCAATTGAAGAGACTTTTTCATAGGTTTTGAGAAACAGAGATAAGGAAGTTGATTTAGTAGACTTGACAGATTCAATGGGAGAAAGATTATTTGATCAAAATGAGGCAATAGTGGATGGGGAGAAAATGGAGAATAAATTTTATACTATGATGGACATGATGTCCCAGATGATAGCCACCTTTAGACATAGTGCTGGAGGAGGGCATAACCAAGATCAGAATCAGAATCAGAATATGAGTGGAAATAATGCCAACACTTCCAACAACTCTGGTGGTAATGGAAATGGTAGCAGCAACAATGGAATGCATGTTGGATTGGTGACAAGGCCATTGCAACTTGGTTTCCTTCCAAGGGAAACACCGCCTCCTGAAATTGAAATTCCCGTGGCTAATGAGATCCAGGCTAGTTTTGTGGAGTATGCATCACTTCCCCAAGAGATCTGAAATGTCTCATCTCTTGACCAATACATGAATCATAAGAAGAGGGAAGGTAGATATGATAATTGATACTCCGCTTAGAGGGATTATCAACAAGCTCTTTGGAAGGTCACCCTAGCACATTTTGATGGAAGTAGTAAGAGTACAACTAGAGCGTGGGTGCAGAAGTTAGACAATTATTTGTCCTTGAGGCCTATGCCCAAAGAAGAAGCCATCAAGTTCGCCACCTTGCACTTGGATGGAGTTGCTCACGAATGGTGGTACCATGGGTTGGTCACTCTTGGCCATAGCTTGATAACCACCTACGCCGAATTCACCAACAAGTTGATTGATAGGTTTGATTCTAAGGACCCGGAGGTGAAGTTTAGAGAGCTTTCTCAACTCAAACAACAAGGCTCCTTGGACAATTACATAATTGAATTCTAAAACCTCTTAGTTATGGTCAGCAACATCTCAAAGAAGAGGCTAGTTGTTCTTTTCACAGAAGGTCTTGAAGAACCTTT
Source organism: Cryptomeria japonica (assembly GCF_030272615.1). Taxonomy (NCBI): domain Eukaryota; kingdom Viridiplantae; phylum Streptophyta; class Pinopsida; order Cupressales; family Cupressaceae; genus Cryptomeria; species Cryptomeria japonica. Next base: position 8,194,043 of record NC_081410.1, on the reverse strand, counting down.
GAAAGGGTGGGTTAAAGCTTTCAATCCACCTACCTTGGTGGAGGCCATCAAAAGATCTAGAAGTATGGAGTTGGCTGCCCCAAGGAGTAAATTTCAGTCCAAGCCTTTTCCTTTTTGGAAGGATAAGAGGAAGTTTTAAAAGCAGACCAAGAAGTTCCCTTCTCGGATGGATGATGAGCTTCGTCAAGAGCTCCGAAGGAAGAATCATTGCTACTCTTGCAAAGAACCTTGGGCCCCAGGACATAAATGTCATGGGAAGGGCAATTTACACCAAATGGAATGCTATTCAGCTGATGGATCAGATTATGAAATTTCAAAACAATAGACTAAAATTGAGGATGAGTATGAAGAGGCTCTTGAAGGGCCTGGAAGTGAACTGGAAGATAGAGGAATGGTTTCTCAACTCTTGAGCATTCACAAGAATGAGTCTTTTAGAGTTCGGGGAGTGATAGGAGAACATTGTGTCATTGCTCTCATTGACACAAGAGCAACTCACAATTTCATTGATGAGAGAATTGTTGCGAAGAGGGGGCTACTGGCTGAGGAAGTAGAAGGCTTCAAAGTCATGGTAGCTGATGGCTCCACTATATCCTACAACCGAATGATTTCCAACATGTCTCTAAAGTTGAGAAATCATGAAGTTAGAGATGACTTCTTTGTGGTTACCATTGGAGGGACTGATGATGCAGTCCTTGGAATTTAGAGGTTGAGATCTCTTGGTGAGATCACTTTAAATCTGCAAACCATGGAGCTGAAATTCATGTCAGATGGGAAGAAGGTGGTATTGAGAGGAATGCCAAATGTTGGACTTAGAGTTGTTTCATTGAAGAGGATGGAGAGGTTGATCTTCCATAACCAAGTGGAGTGGGCAATAGAATGTTTGATAATTTTGTCAAATCCATTAGAAGACAAGGGCAGCTACTGTGCAGACATTCAAGCATTGATCACTGATAAGAGTAAGGTCTTGGGGAAACCACCTCTTGGTCGATCTCTTGAGTGTATGGTCATGCCATCTAACTCACTTGAAGAGAAGAGAACCTATCCTGATGACATTCAAGCTTTGATTACAAAGAGAAGTAAGGTGTTTGAGAATCCACCCCCCGGTAGACCTCTTGAGCGAGGTACTAAACACATTATTGAGTTAGAAGAAGGAGCTAAGCCTGTCATGACTACTCCTTATCAATACCCCAAGAAGCAGAAGGATGAAATTGAGAAAGCCATTAAGGAGCTTCTTGACATGGGTTACATTCGACCGAGCAAGAGCCCTTTTGCTTCAGTTGTAGTTCTAGTGAAGAAGAAGGATGGGACCATGCGCATGTGCATGGATTATCGGGCTCTCAATAAAAAAACGATAAAGAATCAATATCCTATTCCTAGGATTTATGAGCTCATTGATGAGCTACATGGTGTCGTCTGCTTTTCAAAGATTGATCTCAAGTCCAACTATCATCAAATTAGGATAAGGGAATTTGACATTGAGAAGACAACCTTCAAATGCCACTTTGGGCATTTTGAGTTTCTAGTCATGCCCTTTGGATTGACTAATGCATCTACTACCTTCCAGTCGTGCATGAACAAGATTTTTCAGAAGCAGTTGCGGAAGTTCGTGCTTATCTTCTTTGATTACATCCTCATTTTTAGTAAGTCATGGAAGGAGCACTTACATCACTTAAATGAAATTCTCAGCATTCTGGAGTCTGAATCATTGTTTGCAAAAGAATCTAAGTGTGAATTTGGAATGAAGGAGTTGCTCTACTTGGGGCATATCATCAGTGCAGAAGGAGTGAAGGTTGATCCAAAAAAGATCAAAGTCGTAGTTGATTGGCCTCCACCTAAGAACTTGACTCACTTGAAAGGGTTCTTGGGTCTATGTGGCTTCTATCGGAGGTTCGTGAAGGGTTACTCTCAGATGGCTGCCCCCCTCACAGATCTCACTAAGAAAGGAGCTTTTGTGTGGTCAGAAAAGGCACAAGGAGTTTTTGACAAGTTTAAAGAACTTATGAGTTCATGCCCTGTTTTGGCCCTGGCTGATTTCTCCAAGCCTTTTGAGCTTCAGTGTGACGCATTAGGAGAGGGTGTTGGAGCTATGTTGATGCAAGACAAACACCCGATTGCGTTTGAAAGCAAAAAACTGAGAGGAGCTGAGAGATAATATTCTATTTACGATAAAGAGATATTTGCCATAATGCATGCCCTTGCAAAGTTCAGGCAATATCTCGTGGGGAGTAAGTTTGTTGTTAAGACTGATCATAATAGTTTTAAACACTTCATGCACCAAAAAGATTTGAATGAAAGGCAATAGAAGTGGGTTAGTTAACTTCAGGCTTACGACTTTAACATTGAGTATGTCAAAGGAAAAAACAACATAGTGGCATATGCACTTTCACGGAGACCACATATGAGCTCTATATGTGAGCTCACTGCTGATTGGAGAGATTTGTTGTAGGCTGATTATGCCAAAAATCAGTTTGCAACTAGCCTTATTGAGGGTACTTTTCATGATGAAAAGTACAATTTGGTGGATGGTTTGATAATGTATAATGATAGAATCTTTCTTCCACCTGAATCTAAGTTGAAGGAGAAGGTATTACAAACTTTTCATAACATACCCCTTGCTGGTCATCAAGGGTTTTTCAAGACATATAGGCAGATCCGAGAGAGATTCTCTTGGAAAAGGTTGAAAAATGACGTCTTGACGTACATCAGAGAATGTCATACTTGTCAGAAGAACAAAGACGAGCACACTGCACTTGCCGGTTTGTTGCAACCATTGCCAATTCCCAATCAAAAATGGGAAAGTATCTCTATGGATTTCATCATTGGGTTGCCTAGAGCTAGTGGGAAGGATTGTATCTATGTGGTGGTAGACAAATTAACAAAATTTTCTCACTTTTTCGCTACCACCAGCTTATTTACAGCAGCTCAGGTTGCTGATTTGTTCTTCCGTGAGGTGTTTAGGTTACATGGGCTGCCTTAAAACATTGTAAGTGATAGGGACAACAAGTTCCTAAGCGCTTTTTGGCAAGAGATCTTTCGATTGTGTGGTACTGTGCTTACCCCAAGCATGAGTTACCATCCACAGATAGATGGAGAAACGGAGATAGTAAATAAGTGGTTGGAAGGCTACTTGAGAAACTATGTTTCAGAGCAGCAGAAGGCATGGGTAAGATGGCTACATCTTGGTGAATACTGCTATAATTCCACTTATCACATGTCCATCTGGATGTCTCCTTTCATGGCACTCTATGGTTACGAGGCCCCTAGCTTGGCCGTCTTGGTGTTTGGAGATAGCAAAGCACCCCAAGATAGGGATATGGTTCAACAGTGTCAGGATCTTCTGAAGGCATTGAAGGATAACCTCCAAATTGCACAAAATCAACAAAAGTTGTACGCTAATCAGCAACGTATTGAGCGCTCATTTGAGGTTGGTGATATGGTCTACTTGAGACTACAGCCCTTCAGGCAGTCTACTCTTAAGAAGAGTGGAGCGGAAAAGCTTAAGCCACATTTTTATGGACCATTCAAGGTCATTAGGAGAGTGGGAGTTGTGGCTTATGAGTTGGAGCTACCAGTGAGTAGCCGAGTACATAATGTCTTCCATGTGTCATGCCTCAAAAAGGCGCTTGGGCACAATGTGATAGTCTCTTCTGATTTGCCTCTTTTAGATGAAGAGGGAGAATTGGTGCTAGTTCCTGAAGCAATCCTTGATGCCAGAGAATAATTTTTGAGAAGGACCATCAGAGAGTATTTGGTTAAGTGGAAAGACTTACCAGTTGAGAATGTTACATGGGAGAATAAGGAGATTTTACAGCATCTTGGCTTGCGATTGCTTAAGGGCAAGCAATTTTGGGAAGGGCGGACTATAATGTCCCCTTCTCAGTGATGTTCATTCAATGATCCAGTGGCCTATTTTGAAGACCCGTAGGCTATTTGGAAAGGAGAATTAGGGTTTCCTACTTTTGTGGAGTTCTGCACGATCTTTTAGGGTTTGTCGGGAGGGAATTCTTCAGTTTTGTTTATGATCTCCTTCTGGGTTTTTCATGAACTTCATGGTGGCATAACATGCATTTGATTCTACGGTGAAGTGTAACTTACTATTTTTATAAGTTAGGGTTTTCAATTTTATTGAGCTTTTCAATCTCTTTCTCTGGGTGCGAAGATCATGTTTTTCAGAGCAGTATTTCATGACTTACTATTTTTAGTAAGTGGCAGTTTGAGCATTGCTATTTTTGGTAGTCTTGGGCAGGGCTCTGATCCAGTTCAGTTCAGTGGTTCTCATTGCTCAGTTTCATCCTTGATTTTGATGACAATTAGTATTAGAGTTATAAGATAGTTAATTAAATATTATTTCCTTATCCTAAGGTTTAATATTTAATTATTTTATTACTAATTAATTTTATTATGGGCAAATTGGGAAAAAAGATGTATATTTGTTGTCAATATTATTATTTCCTAAGTCTGATGGCGTTGAGAATATTATAACACTTCATGTTTGCATTATTTTTATGTTGCAAGTGTTCACCTAGGAAAAGTTCGAACTTTTGCCTAGGAAGACTGGGTAAAGTGGACGTCATGTCTTGAGGGGACATGAAAATGAAATGAAGGGAGTTTCAAACGGATTTGGGTGCCATTTGCATTTGAATTTCAGAGGGGAAAATCTATAAATACAAGTGCTTGGCCTCTCATTTGGGTATCTTGGAGAAAATACACCGTTATGATGTTGGTTTGGCAATTGAAATCTGAGCTTCGAAGTGTGCCTTCCTAGCTAAGTAGCAGTTTTGTATTTGATTGATAGTACCTAACTGTTTTCATGTATTCTTAGTATTGTTAGTGAGTGTTTTGGAGTGTGGTTTTGCTAGTCTTTTGTAGTTCAAGTTTTCTTGGGTGTGATTGGGTTGCTATTGTGGCATATAGGCTGAAACAATCTTCTGCTCATTGCTTCCTGTTGTTGGAATAAATTTTTGTGGGTATCAAGGCAATATCTGACTATACCTTGGGCGATGAATTCCTCCAAAGGGCAGGTGATATTGTTTTGAAATAAATTTTTCCTTGCTGGTCAAAATTTTCTGTTGGGACGTCTTTCCTTGCTGCCTTGGGATGCATGCCTTGGTCTCTAGACTTGGAAGATTGCAGGTTTGAGGTTCTAACTGTTCGCCTTCGCCATATATTTCATTTGCTTTTGATTTGGTGTGATTCCATGTGGATTTGAGTGAGTTGTGACTTTTTTGGTGTTGCTGGGTGTGGTTGGTTCTACGTGTTATCAATTTTCAGATTCTAAACAGCAAGTAGTGTTTTCTGTAGTGTGCTTTTGATAGCTGATTATCATTGTAATTTGTATTGGAACATCATTCATAATCTTCTCACTCTATATTGTAAGTTTAAGTAGTAGTACTACTAACCATCTCTTGAGTGTTGCCTGTCCACTGTATAAGTGGAAGAGGCTGGCTTATCCACCTTCTAGTTGGTTGTTCAGTTTTTGTAATTATTGTCCTCCTATTGAAATATGTGGTAGAGTGATAGTTTTTGTATAAGTCCTTCCGCTGCATAAGTGGTAGAGTGATAGAATTGAATTTCCTTGTTGTTTCCTTGGCTAGTTTACCGCCAAGTAGTTTAGTTTCTAACCTACTGGATAAGCAGAAGGGGCTGGTTTGCGGCCCGTGCATTGTAATTTTAGTTCAGTTTAAGGTGCTAATGATCCCCGGAATACCGTATGTTATCACCCTCCCAGATTGGGCTCTCGGTGAACAAAAGGTGGAAGGGTTCCCTTTTAGTTGTTTTGGCTTATTTCTCTAACCTTAATGGGTTGTTGTGTTTGCATTGTAATCTTATTGAAAAAACCAAAAAGAAAATTGTTGGGGTTATTATATAAGTAGAGGGTTCCTATGGGGAAAATGGAATAACAAAAAATGTCATCTTGTTGCTTCATGGTTACATTGTATTCAACCAAAAAACAAAGGGGGTTCAAGAGTGATTGACCCCCTTACATAAGGGCTTTGCCTTATAACCAAATGGATTATTAGAATTATTCATGGAGAGCACCATGGAAGTCTCTTATCAGACATAGAATTTATATTGCTAAAGCCAATAATGCTTGGAAAGAAGTTCGATGGAAAGATAAAATCCTTATTGCAAAATACTTTAAACCTCAAGCTTGTAGAGAATTTTTAAGCATATGGAAAGCTTGGCAGCAAGTATCTCTTCTTCTTGAATGCAATGGACAGGATTTAGCCATGGGATGAGTTCTCATCTTCATCTATTTGGTGGAATCTATTGATATCCTTACATAAACAACCTCTTGCTATCAATTCCCATTTGCATAGTAAGAGCTTATTATAAAAAGGCATCACAGAATTCAAGGACATCTAGGAATTCTCCTCTTCAACTTGGAAAAATGACTTGCGGCTTAAACAGGAATTCAAACTGCCCAACACTTTGAATAGTGACATTCACAAAGTTCAGAAGGCTATTCCTCTAACTCTTCAATTAAAACTTTCTACTCCCATTTCTTGCAACTTTTTAAAAGATCAGAGATGGCTTCCAGGTTATAATATAAAAACATTTCCTCGTAAACTAATCTACCATAAACTTCTTCCTCCAATCCAAATACAACCAAGGTTAAATTTGAAATGGAGAGTAAATTGGTTTGAGTCCAAGTGGTTCAGCTTGAGCCTTGTTGTAATCCAAAGCTGAAGCTAAAGCACAATTTCTTGCATGGAAAATCATCCACTGTGAATTGCTATGGGAGAACGCTTCTCCTTTCTCACTACTCACTCCACCAAATGTCCATTCTGTCACAAGTTGGAATCCATTAAACATACTTTCTAGTTATGTAAACATACTAAACAAATTTGGCAAACAATTCAGACTAGTATTCATGCTATATTTAACAAAAAAATTAAGTTAGAAATCAGCTTTATTAGGGCTGCATTACTCTCTGAACATGTTATCAGAATTTTATCATCAATGTATTTTGTTATATATTTGGTTACTTAGATGTAAAGATGTTTTCTCTAATGTCTTCCCTCCTACAAAAGTGATTATGCATGGTTTATCCTCTAGTATTATTTTACAACAGTCCTCTCTTGCTAAAGCCTTCAAAGAGAAACTCGGCTACAACTTAGAGCTCAAGACACAACTATATAAAGTTCAGTCCCAGCTGGTAGCTATTGCTAAATACTACAATGGATCTCTACTCACAACTATGAATATCATTGTGGAAGAGCATATGCTTGATATTCTTGGAGAAAAGTGATATCAGTGTAATTGCAATTTGCACTTATTGTTTTTCAGTTGTTTTATTGCTGAACTGCTCCTCATTGTAAAGCTTTATGGCAAATTTAATCAAACTTAAGTTTCTTCTTTCAAGGAGCATATCTTGAAAGACATCTCTATTGTACATTATTTTTTCTATTAATATATGCATTTTTTCAATTAGAAAAAAATGATACCTCATTTTAAATGCAATTTCAATGCCTATTACATTTATAATAATGTTCATTTGCAATGCAGGCCATGCAAAAGTGGATTGATCTCCATTGGCCAATTTAAACTCTAATTTGTATCCAATGAAATAAGACAAGTCATTTATTTGTCATCTTCAGAGATGTCTCTGAATCACTTTAGAGATATCCAGTCAACCTCACAGTAAAGAAAAGATTATCAAACAGAGCAAGTTTATAATTATTATCTAAATCAATGCTTGAGGTTACCCCATATTGCTGTTGACAACAATCAATCTCACTCTTCTCATTCTTCTCAACCATAAGGCACACAAGACATAAATATTGACCACAATTAATTGATCTTCAACCATAGGAAACAATTCAAGTAACCATGAAAAGTGAAATACGTTTTTGTTATACAATTGTAAATAAATCCTACTTATGCAAGGGAATTCAGACTTGTTCCATATGCATAACTGAAACTAATAGGCATGAAAATTCTAGGGTTCTTTCTGACTTGAAACTCAATCTTTGATGTTAATGGTTTGTCAATTTTCCACCACCTTGAGGCTGATGGTACAAAATGTAAAAGCTCCAGTTAGTGTTCATATGTTGCCCCGGAAGAGCTTCTACATGAAGCATTTGCTGTCTTTACTTGTTCCTCAAATATAAATCGATCCATGCAATTAAATTAAGCCCTAGTAACATTAATGGAAAAGGACAAAACATTAGCCATGATTCCACTTTCTTATTGGAAATTACATTTCTTTATTTACATAAAATCCCCTACACCTCAAGAACACCTTTTATTGCAGGCCAAAGCATGATCACAAACCCCCTGATTTCATTCATCTGAATGTTTTCAGGATACTTATATGCCATCTCGGAAACCTAGCCTCACTGGCCTGTAACTTTTGATAGGGAATCTTTAATTATTTTTGCTAGCTCTTCCCTGAAATCATGTCAATAGTTCAAATCCTTGGAAGATAGTGGTCCAAAGTTTCATAAATAAATTAATTTACTATACACATTATCAGTTGCTATTAATATTCCTATAGCAAGCAAGAGTGAAAAAAAGGACAATCCTCACCTGTCAGGTTGGAAGAGCAAATAGCGATATACAAACCACTGTAAAAAAGAAACCATATTATATCAACAATAACTTCAAACACTCATTGACGCACTGCGTGGTCATTGCTTACTGACACTACAAAGTATGACAAAATTACTTGTATATTTGTAATACGAAAATTAATATGAAAATCAAAACTCTGCAGGTTTTTTATCAGAGACTTACCCCAGAAAAAAGAATTCCAATAATTTCAAATGCACCTGGAATAAGAGGAAGTCTATCAACTGCCTGAAACAATTACAGAAACAAGAATTTTGTTACTTTTTTGGATAAAGGTACTTGGGGTTACGTGACCTCAGACCTGGAAAAACCTTAAGCTGCGCCAGCTGGAAAAGCATAAGCTTGAGAAAATAAATGGCATACAAGAACTACCAATAGCTTTCTAAGCTCACCCCACATGAAATACAAGACTTCATCCAAAAACAAGAGAACACGAAGGCTGTGCTGAGGGATGAATCATCATAGAAATGATATTGGGAGCATCTTACTAACTTCTGCACAGCTAAGGACAGACAAAAACGTGTAGAAATATACTTAAACAAATTGCAAACAGTAGTCCCTTTCCATGTGATGTGAATTCCCAGTTCAGTTTGCTCTCCTGCTAATTCAAAGAAGACATTCTATTACCATAATATATTGTGAGTAAAGAGAATTTACGCACAGACACTCTCCTCATTCTATCTTTTGGCACCAGCTATCATTCAGAATGAGAGCCTGCCAGAAGATATGCACATCCGTGGCTAGAAAGGAGGTAAAAACACACCAACATAGATAGAGTAAGGCTTTCTTTGATTAACATGTGAACTGAATAGATGCTCATTCTTAAGTGCTTTGCAATCTGATGCATCCAGAGACAGCTATGAATCATTCTCCATGATCACAGAAGCAAGAAGATGCAAAAAGGTGGCTATGCTAAGGTAGATACCTTTATGTGATTGGACAAACCTATTTAGATCTTTTCAAGGGGACTGGACAAGATTCTAAGATTTATTTCAATGAAGATTCAGTTGAAAAGCTGAGAATTGATGTCCCATTCTACAGAGAACTGGGATATACTGCTTCTCCAAGCAGAAAAAGGACATCCAAAGATAATTCTGAGGAAATATTTCAATTTTCTTATGTTGCTCAGAACTCACACACTCTTTCCAAAAGCAGACAAGAGCTGCCAAGGAGACAAAATTGCACAAGTTAAGCTCTGGTCAGTGATCTCCTTCAAACTCAACCTTCTAATTATATGCATGTTATCATATGGTTAAATAACTTGTTCACTCTTTCATGTACTGTCAGCAATACATGCAAGGACAAGGTCTACATTCCAAGGCGATCAAGATCCGCATTTCAATGATGAAGTCAAGGAAAAACATCATCACAACTTTGAAGATTCAATCACATGGAGAGGGTGATCAAAGGGATGGAACTCATCAAGGAATATATATTCAAGACATTCACGGAGGAAGCATCAAGGAAGGAACACCTCAACAAAGCAAGTGTGAGGATTGACATAAAGAGGGATGCTACAACAATCTTGAATTTCCTTCGGAAATCCAAGAATCAAGGTCAACACAACAAGGAGGTAATCTCGGTCAAGGACACCATGCACAAGAAGATCAAGCATTGACATCATGAAGTTAGGAACTTCATCAATGAATTTCAAGATCAAAGAGAATCAACGAAGGAGACGTCAAATGCACATTTCAACATGTTCGACAACTCAAGAACATCATTGAGGAAAGAATAAGGTGAATTCCCTAACATGAAGAAGGAAATGCATTACACAAAGAAGGATTCCGAAACGAGATGTGAAAGTGAAATGTGATCAAGGACATTGTGATAGTTTCAGAAGAGTTAAGCAAAGTTAGAAACTTGATCACCAAAGATGATACAATTTGGGAATATGATCCATCACATTCGTCAGGGAGCTTGGAAATGTTTGAGTATCAAGAGATATTGTCCAAAAGCAAAAACTTCTTTGTGACGATCTACAAGATAAACATGATGAGGTGGCACCTAATCACATTCAACCTATCAAATAATTCAAAGTCAAGGCATCCAGGTTCAATGAACCTGACTCATCTTATGAGGTAGACAACTATACATATGACAAGTGGCACTACATCAAATTTTGTTCTATATACCTAACATCATTTTTCATTGGTCTACATTCGAAGGACATGTGTCCACAACATTGTAATTTTCTCATTGGTCGAAGTGGAGTTAGTTGTAACTAACCCTAATTAGGATTTTGTTGTCTAAATCTCGGCCATTGATTTCAAATCAATCCTGGCCCTTCATTGTTATAGAGACCTCTATATAAGGCTCAGTCTTCTCATTTGTAAAGGTTAATAGTTAATAGTTGATAGCTCTTTAGCAAGCAGTAGAGTACGAGGAGAAAGCTAGAGAATGTTGCCAAGACTATGGTGGAATTAATACATGATTTTCATTGAAGCATGGTGGATCTTTATGTGTTGTTTCAACATTTTGCATGGTTTCTTGTTACTTCTCAAATTTAGTTGAAGTTCATTGATTATAATGGAGAAATGTGATGATACTTGATGGAATTCTGGTTCATACCATTTAAGATTTGTTTATTGCAAATTGCAGTGTATGGTTAGTCTGAACCTGATTTAGCACTAGTTCAATTGTGTATGTTCACTTGAATTGCACCATTTTTGGGTATTTGATGAATGTTTACAATATGAAAATCTTTTGTTTCCTTTGGAGATTGCATCAATTTTTTGTAGTAGTTTCCTCATGGCGAAGCAAGGCTTGATTATGGAATCCATCTATCTGAGCATTATTTATTATCATCACCTTAGTGTAAGATTAGATTTCTTAACCCTTCGTCCTTTTGTCTTTTATTTTACCAAGTCAGTTTAGATTCCATGTTCAAGTAAAATGTAAGTCCCTTTGTGATTACCAGCAATATCACATCATACACTGAGTCTATCCACAATTTTAAGTCAATTGTTCACATTGTAAACCTTGGAGTTGCCTTATTTGATCACATTGTTTAGAATATGAGGTTTCTCTGTTCAAGAGACGATAGAATACCTGGTATTTTATTCCGTGTTCGAAGTGTCATAAAAAACACATCAACAGTACTCCAACTCTTAACTTGCCGAAGCCTCACAATGCTCTTGGAAGCCCTCAAAGTACGCCATCTCAATTCATTTATACCACAGTAAATAAAATCTCAAGTGTCTTTTTCTGGTTTTAGTAAATTCAGAGGCATATCCAAGCTGCTTGCTAGTGATAAGTGTTTACTCTTGTAGGTTAATGTTATTTAATATGCAGAGTAAACAAAGATATCATTTGCCGAACATAGAATAATAGAGTATAACAATGTCAAATACGATAGAGTTTCAGAAAGATGTATCATTCATTACCATATGCAATGTGTACAATAATCAGCTGGTTCCTGACACAACAAAATGAGTACAACAAATACTATAACATGGTTGGTTAAGATTACCAACCACAAAGAACTGCCAAACCCAAGTACTTGTCAGGAACAAATGACAGCATTACATAACATAGCCGACTAATATTTACACAATTAACACTTTGGATAACACAATATTTATTTATGAACACTTGGCATAAACTGCCAACTACATCAGCCCCCCCAAAAATGAAGTCGTCTTCCAGACAACGGAATAGAAAATGGGGCTATTGTACTTGGCATTGTTATACTCTATTATTCTATGTTCTACAAATGATATCCTGACAACAGCGCCAAAATGTTTACTCATGTTGGTTAATGTTATTTAATATGTAGAGTAAACAAAGATATTATTTGCAGAACATAGAATAACAAAGTATAACAATCGCAAGTACAATAGAGTTTCAGAAAGATGTATCATTCATTACCATATGCAATGTGTACAATAATCAATTGGTTCCTGACACAACAAAATGAGTACAATAAATAATATCCCACGGTTGATTAAGATTACCAATCGCTAGGAACTACAAAATCCAACTACCTGTTGGGAACAAATGACAACATTACATAACATAGTCGACTAATATTTACACAATTAAAACTTCAGCTAACACAATATTTATTTACAAACACTAGGCATAAACTGCTGACTACAGTAAGTTTGTCTCTTGAAAAATGTTTGAGGATGGGGATTTGACCCTTTAGGCTATTATTGATAAAATTTACAAAAATGAAGGGTATTTTATCCCTCAAAAGCCAAATTTGACTTCAAAGAACCATCCAGGAAAAATTTACCCTAGACATGGGGATTCTATTTGGGCTAAGAAGATCAAAATCTAATGTATATGATCCAAAAGAATGGTGTCATCATCTTTGCAGCCTATACAAAAATCTAACCTACACCAAGAATCATAAACAACAACATGGATTTGGAAAGCTTTCAAGCATGCATGACAAAAGACTAATACATGTGATTGATCTCTCTATGAGGATTCAATGATAATGGATCTTGCTTATTTGCAAAACCAAAGGACTTGTACATGCATTGCATATTTCTATAGAAATTTTGACAGTGTTCCCCTTTGGAATAACTCTCTTCCTAGAAACAAAAGAATCTAACAAAGTTTCCCCAAAGGAACAAACAACTCCAAAGCCCTTGTAAAATCTAAGTTGCCGGTTCCGGTTTGGGCTTAGGTTCGGGTTCAAGATTTGGGTTCGTGGCTTCGGCAATTTTTTTTTGGGGGTTTTGAGTTCGTTAGTACAAAAACACATAAAAATAAAAAAATATATAAATATATGCAGCAGTAGTTAAGTTCAAAATATACAACTATGCTAATAGTCAAATAACATAGTGTTGACGTGTATTTTGTACACCATCATACACAGAATAAAATACCTAAAGGCATCTTATCCTCTCTTGAATAAAGTCTCTAACTGCTGAAGATTCGCATGAAGGATCAGTTAGGATGACTCCAATGTTGTGGTTAGTAGGGTCTCTACGTGTGGACAAGCACCAGTGGTATGATGTGATTTGCTGTATCCTCAAGGGGTCTTACGCTCCGAAAGCTTGAAATCTTACTAAACTAAGAAGCATTTCAAAAAAAATAACAAAAGGATAGGGTTTGCAAGAGGTCTAATCTAATCTAACCCTAAGAATGACTTCATGTGGACAAGACTTGGCGAGATTCTACCAACTTCAATTTCGCCATAAAATAACAACTTAATTGAAATTGGTGCGATCTTCTAAGGTAACGAAATGATTTTCAATGCATCAAAGATCAAAGACACTACCACGAAGGTACATATCCAAGATACAATAATGATTGAAGGTTAAGTGATTCAAATATCTCTAGTTGACCACGCAAGGCGTTCCTACAATCAGCAAGAAGCTAGTGGTATGGTAAGCGAATCCTACCAAAGATCAAGTCTCACACTATGTCCTTCAAATTAACACACTACTTTGATTGAGCATGATTCAAGTAAATTGAACAACCATGAAGATAACCAAGAAAGTTGCAACAAAACACCATAACTTCAATATTTCATTGATTTCAAAGTCATCATATACAACAATTGTTTGAATTCCTTTCCTCAAACTCAATCTTGCTACAAAAGTAAAAATTGCTTCTAATCTCTCTAATACATCAAACTTTCTCTCTAATCTCTTAACTATCTCTATTCTCTAATCTTTTAAATGAAATGAAAATGAGGGTATAAATAGCATCCTCAATTACAATGAACGGTCCAGATTGAAAGCAGATCAACGGTCGAGATCATGACACCTAAACCCTAATTAGGGTTTGTTACAAATGGCCTCCTTTTTACTGAACAATATTAAATGCATAGCCAAATATTAAATTTGGCACAAAAACCTAGGAGACATAAACCAATGACAATTAAGGTGCCATGTCATCTATAACAACCTCTCATCTAGAATCTTATTCCCTTTCCAATTCTCCTTTTTAGCATATGCAATGAATCTTGATACGATTCCTTCGATCTCAACAATTGGAATCGCGAGAAGATTCTTCATTCTTTCTTCCAAGTGGATGACCTGATCAAATGCATCTAGAAGAGCTGCGTCCCAAGTAGATTCAAGTTCCTTTGTTCTTTCAATCAGGAGCATGGTAGCAAACATCTGATCATATTGCTCGTCTGTGATATTAGTGTCCTTGCAAAAGATGACCTTGATTCTATCCTCTAATTCCTGCATATCCACATCTGTCTCAACTTCGATCCTCCTGCCAAGAATGGTACGTAGTACCTCAAATACTCTGTCCTGGATCGGGTTGATCACCTCCTCAACATGACTGCATCTAGTTTGATGTCCTCGAAGAGAACTTCCTTCATCTGGCGTAAAGTGGACCACTGAAGCAAACTATGAGATCCTCCATCCATGATCTTTTCTTGCGCTAAGACCTTCCTTGATGTGTGTCTAATTACTTTCAAGACAGGAATGATAACATCTTTGGTATGAGCAAATGCGGCTACTGTTATCATCAAATTGTGGATTATCTCAAGAACCTGGATAGCTTGATGAATAGTCTTCATCATCCTTGTTACAAATTCTATGGCAACTGTATGAGATTTATCCATCCAAGTACTCGTACGCTGGACCATATTCCTGAATCTCTCTGCTTCACCAATAGATTGAAGGGGAAGTGCCTGCACTGGTGATCTAGCTGGATCCTGACGTCCCAAAGGTTCATTGAGATGACTGAAATATGTCCTCCATGCACCGACCTCTCTCTCAAGCTTTCTACTCTTCTCCATTTCTTCTCTAAGCTTGTCCTTCAATGCCTCAAAGGAATCTGTGGCATCATCTAGTGTCTGCTCAGCTGTGGATGGACCTAGCTAAAATGTCTCTACATCATATTCCTCTGCTAAGATCTCACCTTCATACTTGTCTACTGCCGGTGTAGCTATCTGTAATTTTCTGGATCCAGTCTCATCTCTAATCATCTTGGACATCTTGGTAGCCTTTCTCTTCTCTGTCACTTCCTGGGAATGTCCAACAAGGCTCTCTAAATCAATCACATTGTCCTCGTCCTCTATCACGATCACCTTCGTTAATCTTTCCTTCAACCAATCTGGGATGGCCGATCTTGTCTCTTGAACCTGAATTTCCTTATGCACTACTTCTTCTTCTCTGGGAGGAGATGTTACTTCGTTATCTTCTTTATCTTCATCTAGCTCATAATCCTAGAGAGATCCACCTGGTGACCTTTGCGGTGCCTGTCCTTCTTCCTGCCTATCGTTCTGTACCATCGACTCCATGGATTCTTCCACCTGAAATGTTCTCTTCTCTGGTCTAGAAGAAGTACCGGATGAACGATCTCAGTTGGCCTCTTGCTTCTTCTTGGAAGATTCCCTCTTTTCAGGTCTCTCTTTCCTCTTCGAACCTCTTGGATGGAGATCGCCTTCACTTGCACTTCGAAGGTTACCTTCACCTGAATTTCTAGGATTAGGATTGCCTTCGCTTACACTAGCTCCACCTTCGGCTGGTTTCTCTTCCAAAGTGAAAGTCATAGTTATGCCTTGCTCTCTCAACTTTTGATGCTGTACGTCAACCCATCTGCGAGTACAAGACAAGACTGGAGCCATCAAAGCATCCAAATCCACAACCTTGGGCTCATTCCAATCTAACCTTACTGACTTACTCTCTCGATCATAGGATGACTGGATATGTCTGCCACTGTCCTGAGCTTGGTCGGCCACTCTGTAAATCTTGCATTTCTTGATGAAATCCAAAGGCAATCTAGAATGCATTTTTCGTTTCACTTCAAGATCATCTAAGAGATTCATCATAAAATCTTCAATTTGTCTTCAACGGGTTCAATTCACTTCCTTTCTTGCCTTCAAACATAAAACTTGCTTGATCTTTGCCCAGTACATGCCCTATGAAGAATTTCGCTCTGGTCCCTGGGAGAGGGACGGGAGCTACAATGGATTTCGCCCTGGTCCCTGACTGAGGGACAGGAGCGATTTTTGCAATTTGGTCCACTTTCTTCGTGTTTGTGCCTTCAAATTATATTCAACTGGTAAAATGCATCTCCTTGGACCTTTTCAAATCGTCAAGTTGTTAAAATCCTGCAAGGACAAAGCAATATTTGATTTTGAGCTCCGGTCCTTCACTGAGGGACAGGAGCGATTTTGACTCCTGAGGCATTTCTGTGTTCGTGAAATTCTTCAATTTATATTCATCGGAAAGATCACGCCTTTCTTTATTACTTCCAATTCGAAATTCATCTTGACCCTGCAGGGACGGTAAGATTTTTAAAAACGAGCTCCGGTCCTTCACTGAGGGACAGGAGCGATTTTGCTCCTACAGGCCAAAATATCAAGATTTCACAAGTTTAATCACTTCACAAGGCAAAAACGAATCATTCCCCATGCCCAGGATCAAAAATCAAAAAAAACTCAAAATTTGGTCAAAATTACTCAATTGAATAAAATTCACATTTTCATCATTCATATTTAGACAAATTAAGACTCTGCACTCAAAATTCCAATTGAAAATAGACCATTCTGGCGAATTCATTCCATTCAAAATTGCATCCTACAAAAGGAAGCTTAAAAAGCTCTCAAGACTGACTGGACTCTGGCCTGAAAAGACAGTAACGAAAACCCTAAGGCTTGACCCTAATCCAGACAACTGACAAACTACCAAAATCCTAAAAAGCAAAGCGAAAGGCGAGCAAAAACGAGCAAAAAGAGGGGGTCCCCATTTTAAATGGGGCGATGTGTGAAATGGTCACAACACATAGCAAAATACACCATCATATATTAAAGTTTTAGTTCAAATAACATAGCAAAACAGTAAATACACCACCATATTAATGTTTTAGTTCAAAAATAAAAATGTCAAGCTACAACAATCAGGCATCACTGATCAAATTCTGCCCAGGTTCTGTGAAAAGGGGCAAATTCTGACTGGGTTCTTTTGGGTTTGGTAGGAACGAACCCACAGGGCTTGGGCAGGACCGTGTCTGGACCCAAGAAGAACTGGCCCAAGACCAAGACCCGGGGGATCTAGGCAAGGAACCCAGTAACTTAGTGTAAAATCAATAAAACTTCCAAGCTTCCCTGCAAAAACAAACGATCCCAAGCATGCACCTCCTCGCTTCATACAATCAAAATTGAAGATCCCTTTCCCAAATCTCCAATGCTCTATATGTAATTCTTGACTCAAGCTTTGGATGTCACCAAAAATGCAATGTAGTTGCATTTTAGAGTGTACAATAAGAGATGAGAATAACAACTCAGTCCCCAAAGGTAGCAAGATTTTCTCAAAGCCTAGCTAGAGAAAATCAGAAAATAGAACAAATTTATCCTAGCATTATCTATTATCCTAGAAAAATCAGGAAACAAAACAAACTTGTCCTGATATTTCTTCAAGAGGAGGATCCCAAGATTCCCTTCATGTGGGGAGTTTAAATTTACATGAGGAGATCTTTTGCAATTATGTATAATTTACACATGATGTTGGCCAAGATGGACATACAACTTTCCACCCATGGGAGCCATGAGCAACTTATACACCAAACTAACCAATGCAATTACAAAATAAAATAATTATCTTTTTGGTTAATGCTGATTGCCATATTCCGGAGATGCTCCCACATCAGAATCCAGACCTTTGGAAACCTATATTTTGAGCCTGGAATGTAAGAAACCAGGTGATGTTGATTTGAAGGACCTTAAGAAGGAGGTTACAATGCTCAAAAGTTGGGTTTGAAAGACCTTCTCTGGAAGAGATTGTGATAGGACCTAACCAGGTTAGCAAGGACGAACTGAGGATTAAAAAAGTCAACTACATGACCCTTGCGATTGGTTGATCTGCCTATTGATGTGCTGCAGCATTGCAAAGGACTCATGCACCCAAATGGAGACCTGAGGATAAGATGATACCAATATGGACTCAGAGTGCTGTATGAAGACTGTTAAGGATGGCACACCCATTCAGAGGAGAAAGACCTGCTTTCATAGAAGAATTTTTAATTCTGGAAACAATACTAGTAGGGTTAATTATATTAGGTGTACTTTTCAGTTGTTTAGCTGTAGGAATATAAGTGTTATTACCAGTATTTCTTTTACCAATCTAGTTTGTGATTTATGCAGCATGCTTATTCTTATTCAATCTTTTTTGATTGACACTATGGCCTTCAGGGTCTTTACAGACCACATGGATATATATGATCATAAGATTGGAAATTTCCTGGTCCAGAAATCTTTCAGATCAGTGATCAAGATTGGTTCAACGATATAATTTTGGTTGATTAATCTAGTTTTTACCTCATTTATCATTAAAAGATATTGTTTCATGACCAGCCCATTGTTAATTATGCACATTAAGATTTCTCAAGCCAAGGAAGGAAACTTGGTTTACCAAAGCTTGAGGATGTTGGCGGTAATATTGTACATACGGGAATAAAAAGTAATTAATTAGGAAGTACTTTGTTTAATAATGTAACCAAGGGTTGGTAGTTACGGGTGCGACGGTTGTCCCTCGCACCCCCTCGGTACCTTTATATACCATGTGATGTAACTTGTCAGTATCACGATTATGAATGAAATAGTATCTTTTCTGTTGGTTTAATATTGTTGTCTGGTATCTATGGCATTACTGTTTCTTGTTAAGTATTTTGTCTGCATGTATTAAACTATTTTCCCAGAGGGCAAACATCTGGTGCCGTTGCCGAATTAAACCTGGAATGACGGGAGCATACTACATGGCACAACGATAATGGGACAACCAGTGAGAGAGGGGACAAGTAGTAATCCCAAGGAAGAGCCAGAGGAGTTGTTCGAAGGAGAGAGAGCACTGACAAGGGATTTCACCTGCATCCTACAGCCATCAATCGAAACTTACGTACGGAGGGAGGCCACGACCGAGGACATCCCTGAGAGTGTCGTGTGGAGTGCCCTTGGCGTAAGTCCAATCGTAAATCGGTTGATGAACAACTTGCCTAGCTTGTTGGCACAAGCATTTCTGCTGTACAAACTCGCCGAGAGGAAACCTACCGTGAGAACCGTCCGCAACAAATCCTACAACAGTTCGAAGAGAGGAGTCGGTGGGAGGAGGAGGAACATGACAAAAGTCGTCAACGAATCTTCAACCCTACGAAACGAAGGAATTGATGCTCGTGACGCTGAACAAGGATAGAAACCGTGTGCCAAAGGGACAAGAAGAAGACAGGCATGAGGCAGCCGTGAGGAAACTAAGGTTGGAACAACAAGCCGAACATCGGCGACGATTGAAGAAACTTTCTGAAGAAGGAAGCGGAAATGGCAATGATGGCTCGAGTGGCGAAGGCCAAGTTTCTGTGTTAATAGAAACCACCAAAAAGAAGTTGGGGGCCCTTTCCCTCACATTGGAAGAGATTGGCGACGGGAGTACGGTAGAGCCGTACACACCATTTAGAGGTACAAAGACCAAGAGAGAAGAGGAGACCGAGACCGAGAACAGAGAGGCGGAGGATACCACTACGACCGAAGGTGTTGGGAGAATAACCTGGTGGGACCCAACATACCAAATCTCGGCGGAGTACCTTCTGGAGGAGTTCCTGGAGGGCAGACTGGGCCACTGCTAAGGAGCGTGATGGCGAATAAGTTCAATGGAGACGGGAAAGAAGACCCAGTACGGCATTGTCGTACATGTGAAACAATCTGGTCGGCCAATGGAATGACCAACAAGGCGGAATGGGTGGTGCAATTCCCCGCCACCCTACGAGGGGTAGCCATTGACTGGTACTCCGATGCTGATAAAATGAAGCTGGCAACTTGGGACGAATTACATAAAGCCTTCGAAACAGAGTTTCGACTTTTCAGGGACGACAATGAAATCGTGGCGGAAATCTTGAGTACCAAGCAAGGGAAAAACGAGACCATCCAAGCGTATAGTCGGCGCCTGAAGGAATTGCTGGGAAAAATGGACAACCAGCCGGGTGATAGATTAAAGAAAAGGTGGTTTGTGGAGGGTTTGAAATTGTTCCTCGGGAGGAAAATGAAAATTGTACCACCCACCTCCTATGAAGATGCATATAACCGGGTAATGGACCTAGAAAGTGAAGGCAAGACATCCAGGAAGAAGAAAGACAAATCCTCGAGGGAGGACTCCTCCGAGGGAAGTAGCAGCGACAAGGGGTCGAGCAAGAAGGTGCAAGCCCTCCAGAAGGACATGCATCACATGATGAAGTAATTTAAAAGTATGAAGGGAAGCACCAGTAAGAATGAGGAAGTACGGTGCACGAAGTGTAAGGAGGAAGGTCATACAAAAGGTACCTCTCCTAAAAAGGCCTTCTGCGACATTTGCCAAGTGTTGGGACACTCCACCAAAGAATGTCCATACAACATGAAGACACGAGGGTATCAGGTGCTCTTCACCCAGGAGTAGCCGTCACCCCCCACTACAGCGCGCACATCCCAACCTCAAGCCAACACCACGGCATCATCCGGTGGTTACAAAGGTAACCAAAGGGGAGGGAAAGGCAACAATAATAATAACAATAACCAGAGCCAAATGCAGTATGATGCCAAAGGACAGTCGATGATTCAGTGTCAGGCCTGCAACCAGTGGGGACACTTTGCGCGGGATTGACAGAAAGAGGAAACACCCCAGAACTTTTGCAGATGGTGCGGTCTTGGAGACCACGATGACACAAATTGCCCCAAGCCAGTGGTTAATCTTCTCAATATTGAGAAAACCGGCAATGATAGAGAAGTGTTGGCAATCACCCATGCTTAGGCCAAGAAGGCCACTTATCCCAACCCCCGTACGGAGAAGGAGAGATTACGAAAGGCAAAGGCCGACATTGAGCGGGAGATGACTGCAAAACGCTGAAAAATGCAGAGGTGGTGAGTACCTCATCCCGTATTGAAGCAAAAAACAACATTATTGGGCAAGTCTTGCAGATGGAGGTGCCGATAAGAGTGAAGGACCTTCTGGACACAATGCCATAGCTGAGGACCGCCATTCTCAATACTGTACAAAGCACCGCGCACACACCTTCAAGTGTGACTCAGACGGAAGTCCCGGTCAGCCCTTCGACTAATCCAATGTTGTTGACCTTAAATAGTGGTTGGCATCCTACGGTGGTGGAAATGGGAATCCTCGGGACTATCCTTAAGGACACCATCGTGGACAGAGGATCTAGGATGAATGTGTTGCCAGAGGATACATGGAAGAAGCTCGGGAAGCCGACACTATGGCCACCCACATTCAATTTGATGGGAGCAGACCAGCATGGTATCAAGTCACTCAGCACCCTGATGGCCCAGCCGGTGACAATTGGCACACAACCCTTCTTACTGGATTTTGTGGTAATCCCACTTAAAAAGAAGGGCTATGACGCCATCTTAGGGAGAGGGTGGCTGGTCACAACAAAAGTGAATCACAATTGGAAGAAGAACACCCTCTCCATGGAGAAAGGGGGGTGGAAGTACATTATTGATCTGAAGACCTAGGCCATCAGTGAGGAGCTTGCATCATCCAACTCCGACTCAAAAGACTCAAATAGATGGGAGTGGGATTCCTACGAAGGCAGAGACGAGATGGAACCAAATAATGAAGGAGTGCTTGAACTCGATGGCTGCTCGGAAGATGACATCTGCTCATTGAATGGACTCTTCCATTGGCAGATGGAGGATTATGAGTTGTTCCAATGTAACATGCTCTAGATAGAAGAGTCGGAGGAGAAAACTTTGTTTCCACCTGAGTATGGAGAATACAGAGAAGGGGAGGCCCAAGTGGATGAAGCTCCGATGCATCAATTTGAGAAGGACAAACCTATCAAGTATGAGGAGTCCAAGTCAAAGGTGACCAATCTGGGAACAAAGGAAGCCCCTAAAAACATATTGGTCGGGGACGATTGGGATCCTGTCTTGAAGGCAGCAGCTTTCAAAATCTTTTTGGGGTATAAGGATGTTTTCGCCTAGACATATAAAGATCTGAAAGGAGTGCCCCCTAAGATGTGTGTACATCGCATTCAACTGGTACCTAGAGCCCAGTCGGTGCAAAAGAGGCCGTACTAGATGAACAGAAACTATGCCACAAGAGTGAATGAGGAAATAGAAAAAATGTTAGACGCTGGCATCATTTTTCGGGTCTAGGCCAGCGAATGGGTGTCTCCGATTGTTATTTCCTTAAAGAAAGAGGCTAATCAAATCCGGATCTACGTCAACTTTCGGTGCTTGAATGCAGTCACTATCAAGGATCCTATTCCTTTCACGGATAGCATACTGGAAGAGGTAGCCAGCCACGAAATGTATTCCTTCATGGACGGGTTTCCAGGATACAATCAAATATACATCGCCGAGGAGGATAAGCTCAAGACCACCTTCGTGGTGGAGGACGACGTGTACACATATAACTGGATGCCATTCGGTCTATGCAACGCGCCTGCAACTTTTCAGAAGATCGTCCTGCACATCTTTGATAAGA
This sequence comes from Cryptomeria japonica, assembly GCF_030272615.1. Lineage (NCBI taxonomy): Eukaryota > Viridiplantae > Streptophyta > Pinopsida > Cupressales > Cupressaceae > Cryptomeria > Cryptomeria japonica. Next base: position 8,171,082 of record NC_081410.1, on the reverse strand, counting down.
TATCTGTGAGAAACTTTCAAGCTTTCCTCGACGATTGGCCAATTTACAGTGAGCAGGACACACATCTGGTAGCTCTAAGGGAATGCATGGAGAGATGCCAGAGGGCAAGGTTGGCATTCAACCCTAAGAAGTGGAGATTTATGGTGCCGCAAGGCAAATTGCTCGGGCACATTGTTTGTAAAGTAGGGCTAAAAACAGACCCTGATAAGATCCGAGTGATCGTGGAGATGGAGTCACCCATAGATGTCATAGGGCTAAAATCCTTCTTGGGTCACATTGGTTACTATAAAAGGTTTATAAAGAATTTTGCTGATATATCCTACCCCTTGGATAAACTAACTCGGAAGAGTGATCCGTACACGTGGGGGACTTCGGAAGGTGAAGCTTTTGAAGAGTTGAAGAACAGGCTGGTGGTGGCCCCCATCCTCGCATATCCGAATTGGGACAGGGAGTTCCATGTCCATGTAGATGCCTCTAATTTCGCAATTGGTGCCACATTAGCTCAGGTGGGTGGCCATGGACTGGACCATCCAATCTATTTTGCGAGTAGATTATTGTCTAAAGCTGAAAAGAATTTCAGCACAACGGAGCGAGAGGCCCTAGGCATGGTCTATGCTGTGCAGAAATTCAGACATTACCTTCTGGTGACGCCATTCACGTCTTACGTGGATCACCAGGCACTTATGTATTTGGTCAACAAACCAATCATTCAAGGAAGGATCAGCAGATGGCTACTCTTGTTGTAGGAGTTTACATTCACCATCATTGTCAAATCGGGAAAAAGCCATGTGATAGCCGACCAATTATCTATGATAAGGTCAAGGGAGCCGCCAGAGGGAGTTAATGATGAATTTCCGGATGCTCACCTATTCAAGATCGCAGTACTGCCATCATGGTATACTACTATCAAGGAATATCTCTCCACCTCCCTGTTCCCACAAGGTATGCCACCTGGAGAACGGAGGAAACTGGTGTTAAGAAGCCGTACATTCCAGTTGATTAATGGATTACTATACAAAATGGGGCCTGACCAGGTGTGAAGTCGGTGTGTGATGGAGGAAGAGGTGCCTAGCGTTTTGAGGGAGGCACATATGGCCCAGCGAGAGGCCATATGGGACCGGACACTACCTCACGAAAGGTGCTACTTGCAGGTCTATGGTAGCCCACGCTGTATAATGACGCCAGAGAATGGGTAGTGGGTTGCGCACGTGTCAGATAGTCGGGAAGCCGTTGAAGAGGGATTTCATGCCACTCAACCCCTCGCATGCTCAAGAGTTATTTGAGAGCTGGGGGCTGGATTTTATTGGACCACTCAAGGCCAGCCGTGCCAGGAGGTGCCGCTACATTGTGGTTGCCACAAAGTACTTAACCAAGTGGGTAGAAGCATGGGCCTTGCCTAACAACTCGGCCCTGAGTACGGCGAGATTCATCTATGAGAAGATAATTACACGGTATGGCATCCCCATACAGTTGACCGACTGGGGCAGACATTTTGTAAACCATGTCATCAAGCTCCTCACTATTGAATTCAAAAAATTTCATTCATTGTCCAGCCCTTACTACCCACGAGTGAATGGGCAAGCGGAGGCCACCAACAAGATTCTCGTTGTAGTGATTTACAAGTCATGCGGAGTCGGGGGGAAGACTGGGAGGAAAAATTACCCTCGATTTTGTGGGCCTATCGCACCACCTACAAAGTGACCACAGGCCAAACTCCATTCCAACTGATGTATGGGCAGGAAGTTGTTGTGCCAACCGAGTTTATGGTGCCCAGCCTCCGTGTTGCAATCAAAAACAGACTGGGGGATATGGAAAGCATAAGAGAGAGGTTGTATGTCTTGAACAAGTTGGATGAGAAAAGAATGATGGCCCAGTGGGCTACGGAGGCAGCGCAACAAAGAGGAAGTTGTGGCACGACAAGCACTTAAAACGAATGAGGTTCGCCCCGGGCCAACTGGTACTGAAATATAATGGGCACAATGAGATTAAACCGAGCAAATTCAAAGTAAGAGGGTTAGGGCCATATAAAGTTCGAGAGGTGGCCGAGAACAGGTTAGTCAAGTTGTGGACACTGGATGGACGGGACGTTCCAGACAGCGTTAACGGGTCAAAACTAAAACCATATCGTGAGCACAGACGAAGGACTGACCCGGAATCTTCCTGAGGGTAGACTTAGGTAAAATTGTTCAGAATTAAAAATAATAATAATAATAATAAAATAAAAAATAAAAAATAAAAATATAATAAAATAAAAAGAATTCACCGTAGGACTAATACCGTACGACGAAAAGTTCACGCAAGGGAAGCGCTCACCGTACGGCCGACGGATATATAAAGTGGAAAACACCATACAGTATATGTATGGCGTTGTATGGCCAATAACGCACGGCGAAAGTATTAAAAGAACAAACACCGTATGACGGGTGTACAGCGGAAAAAAGATTTTCGTCACTATGCAGAGAGATCGTACGGTGTACGATGGGGCAAGAACGATTTCCGTACGACAAAGAAGCAACACGCAAGGGAAGTGACCGTACGGCTTGCACGGTAGAAGTACGGCGAAGAGAAGCAACACGCAAGGGAAAGGTGACCGTACGGCTTGCACGGTAGCAACACGTGGTGAGGTGACCATACGACAGTGTTCCAAAGGCCGTACGGAAGCATTCAATTGGCAACACCCGTACGGAAGTGTTTAGCGACGTATAAGGGGGAGATTGTGGTCGCTTGAGGGGGTAAGCACGTGCAGAAAATTATTCCCTAACCCTATTTTTTAATATATTTAAGGGCACAAGAGACAAAAGCAAAATCATTTAATGGACCCTAGCAGTGGAAAGAATTAGAAAAGACAGTTGCGGCAGTTACCTGCTATAGTGCCGTCAACCTCTACGAACAAGAAACCTATTCGGATTCTGCCTTCCGGTGTGAAAGTCAGGGGCGGTATGGCTGACAGCAGCAAAAGCAAGGGCAAAAAGGTGCAACCCAAAGTGTAGCAACAGATGGCAGGGAAGAATGATGTGATCGTGGACACCATTACCTTCGAGGGTTTGAGTGGAGCAGATTGTAGAAAATGGTGGGACGAGACCCCGCATGATGATCCCGTGAAGGCACAGCTGCGACATGCACAAGTACAATGGGCCATCCAGATGCCCATCTTTTGCATTAAGGATTTTGAGGTTGTGTTGCGGACCATGATTGGTGCCTATGACCCACGCAGGCGGTAGTCGGTATTCGATTATGAGCACCACCAGGTTACGGTCTCTTTTGCTTCCACAAAGTTTACGAGGGTTTTTGGCATTCCATGAGCATAGGGAAAGAAAGTAGATAAGGGGCAGAAAATATCCCCAGATTTAAAGGACAAACTCGTGAAGTTGATGTGTCGCGACGACCTCACACAAGCCGAGCTAGATAGTCTCCAACATGCCAGTAAGGGAAGAGGTCTGAAGAAGTCGTTTTTGTGAGAGGGGGTATGGCAGTGCCTTCTGGATGTGTTGAAGAGCCGCTTGATGGGAGCCAATAGGGCTTCGGACATTGCAATGGCACAGATGGTATTGATGAATGGCATCCGCAATGGCGTGGTATACAACTGGGCATTAGTACTAGTGGATAGGATGGAGGAATTTATGACCCTATAGCACAGAACCTTCTACATGCCCTACCATGCCATTGGACTCTTCTTGGATGTCGTACGCCTTCGAGGTTCACCAAACACACAACACTTGGCACCACAAGGCCATGTACACCCTAGGCAGCCGCCTATATTCTATTGGGTTCATTTAGATATCATGGCACCTAGTGGAGATACACAATCAAGCAAGAAACGAAAGCAGAGGGTGGTGGTGTCTAAGTTCCAGACAGAGTCGGAGTCCGAGCCTAGTGACCCGAGTGAGGAGGCAAGTGCAGAGGACTTCGTGGATACGTCACTGGCCACCGAGAGTAGTTTCAGGATCGTGGGTAGAGGCAACAACAGGTGGAGGAGGAGACGAGGGCGCAATCTTCTGCAGTTGGGTAGACAACCACACCTCCACCTCTCGTAGTTGTGCAAGCAACGGAAGCCACACGACCCCTGAGTGAGTTATCCCAGCAGACGGCCTTAGCAGGTGCCACTCGGACTCTGCCTAGAGCGACAATATTGGCAGTGCCGGTTCCTGGTTTTGGGCAGGGCCGAACACTAGTGATTATGATTCCCCCACATGTGGCTGCGACATTGCTAGCCCTACCAGAGCCTCAGACGGTCAGCGTCAGGAGTCCCATGACAGCAGCAGTAGAGTTAGGGACCAGTGGCAGGATGGTTGGTAGGGAGGCTGCGGTACCATCAGAGCATCCTGGAGGGAGTGGTACCCCCTCTCAGATAGATATGAGTGCTTGGATGAGTCGGTACAAGATGGCACTAATAGCTCCAATTGGAGCAGTTGTCCTCTCCCCACGGCATGAGCCAAGCCCTCATGATATTGTGGACTTGGTTGGGGATAGCTCACCGAAGACTTCACGGATAGTACAGAGAGACCACTTTCCCATTCCTGAGTTGGTGCTGAGTCCCAGGCAGGAGGAGTTAATCTAGAGCCCCCCTCATGACGAGCCACTGCAAAGTCCTCATGAAGATGCCCAAGAGATCGATGTCCTAGCATCTCTGAGAGTGGAGGGTGATAGGGAATTGGAGCAGTTTCTTTCGGACATGGTTGTCGGACCTCAGAGGATTGTAGCCTTTGCCAGGTCTCAGGGAGATGCCAGGACAGATGGCGAGACCAGTAGACAGTCACTGTTGCGGAGGATAGAGCAGGTCTTTCGTGAGACATACTATGAGCTAAGGAGGACACAGTATATTGCTCAGGGTACCGAGACCCAACACCAAGAGGCCGTGTCGGCATGGGAAGAGTTGGCTGATCGACTCGAACAAATGGAGTCACACAGGGAGCAGTTGTCTCGAGAGAAGGCCTCGTGGGTCGCAGAACATGCTACCTTGGAAGCAGAGTTAGCCGAGGAGAGGTCGGCGAGGGATGCCTTGGGGGCATTGTTGGAGGAAGCCCGGGAGGACAAGGCTATGTTGGAGAGCCGCTTGGCTAGTGCCTTAGAGATGGTGGAGCAGAAGGATAAAGAGGTCTTGGAGGCCGTGATGATGGTGAAAACAACTATGGAGCAACAGATGGTTGCAGAGCGGGACCTGAAGCTAAGGACTAAGCAAGTCTATGAGTTACAAGCACGCTTGGCAGCCGCACCTCATGCATCGGCAGCCTCCTCACCAGGGACACTTCCTCCGCCCCATTCTCAATCATGATTTCTTTTTTGTTGATCATCCCATTTTGTTTTCAGTCGTCAGGAGACGACCTTGTTTTTTGGGGGGATGATGTTGGTAGTAATATTGTACGTACAGGAATAAAAAGTAATTAATTAGGAAGTACTTTGTTTAATAATGTAACCGAGGGTTGGTAGTTATGGGTGCGACGGTTGTCTCTCGCACCCCCTCGGTACCTTTATATACCATGTGATGTAACTTGTCAGTATCAGGATTATGAATGAAATGCTATCTTTTCTGTTGGTTTAATATTGCTGTCTGGTATCTATGGCATTACTGTTTCTTGTTAAGTATTATGTCTGCATGTATTAAACTGTTCACCCAGAGGGCAAACAGAGGATGGCCTATTAATAGTATGAGTATAAATCAGAGATCTAGCATCCAAGATCATCCACATTCTATGATCATCTGCAGGTTCATTTGTGATTAATCGCATTCAGAAAATTCAATAACATAAACCCTCTATACTTTCTTATAAGAGTATTAAGACAATGTCATATCCCCACCCTAGTTGGGTCAGCCCAGCAGTCTTAAAAGTGTTTTCAGACACTGACAAATATATATATAGTAATAAAAATAATTAATTTAATGTTAATTTTAAAAATAATAATAATTTTTTTTTGGTGGCCAACCTAGGCACTTTTTTTGGGTGCCACTTTTGGGCCCTAGCGTCTCCCTTCATACTGATATGTGTGTGTGTGTGTGTTGTTGGGCACCAAAGGAGGGTATGGTTGGATTTTTGGATGAATTTCCAGTGTGACTGACACATCCAAGTCAAAAACCCTGCTGGTGTGAAAGTTTGGATGAAACCCTAACCTGTGTTCAATTCAATCATTCGTCCTTGCAAATTCCTAATCAGTCTCTTGAATTTTTTGAGTAGCTTTAAAGGCCATTGGAGCAGAAATATAGGTCTGGCGCACAGAAGAAGGTCAGTTCAGGCTAAACTATCATTAGATGCCATTTTTGGGTGTTCATCTTACCAGTGCACAACTATACATGACCACCATTAGGAGGCACATGCAACTACAGAAGTCCCAGGTCAGTCTACCAGAGATTTAGTTGCGAATCAGACCCAACCACAAAAATAAATAAGGCAAATAAATAAGGCAGTTACTTGCTGATTTGAACCAATTTCCATGCAACAATGGCAGGGAGATTATCACCATTCAACATAACTGCATAAGATACCTCTAGGGGGCTAGGTCATTGAGGGTTACATTCATCAATTCTCAATTGAAGAGTTCCAGACCCAAACGCCTATCTGCAGACTAAACCTATAAGTCCAACCATCTGTCATGGCATAACATTCAAAGAGTATTATGACATGAAGACAAGAAATGGACATAGGAGGAAAAGGTATGAAGAGCAGCCCCATAGAGATGTACAACGGCATTTGGGAAAGAATACAATACCTACTTTTGATGGATTGGAAAGTTGTTCGAGTAGAGCATGGTTGCAGAAATTGGATACATACTTCTCTTTGAACCCCATGTTTGAGGAAGAATCCATAAAGTTCGCCACCTTGCATCTTAACAGGGAGCATATGAGTGGTGTTACCATGGCATGGTGACCCAAGGACATGACTCAGTCACAACCTTAGAAGAGTTCAGCCAAAGATTGATGGAGAGATTTGATAGGAAGGATCCAAAGATTCACTTTAATGAGCTAGCACAGTTAAGGGAAGAGAGCACAGTGGAGCAATATGTGGCAAAATTTCAGAGGCTGCCAGATGTGACGAAGAGGAGGCTCATAGTTATTTTGTAGGGAATTTCTTGCAAGAGGCCATTAGCAAAGCCCTATATTTGGACGATTCGGTGGCCAAAAGAAAATTCTACCCCAAGAATGCACCACCAATTCAGCACAAAAAGCCTCAGAAAAGCTTCCCTCAACTGAAGGCACTACCCCAAAACCAAACAAGGTAGAGTAATCCAAGAATGAATTTTGAAGGAAAAAAATTCTTCACTTGTAGAGATCCATGGCAATCAGGTCACGAGAGTTTTGGAAAGAGACAAATACATTACATAGAATTAGTTGAAGACCAAAGAGGAGAACATCTAGGCGGAACACTTGCAGCACTCCCAAGAGCACCTAGGTATCACTCTTTTTGCATTAGAGGAATCTTACAAGGGCAAAGGGTGACAATTTTGATCAATAGTGGGGCCACTCACAACTTCATTGATGAAGGATTAGTGGCTAAGGTGGGTTTGAGGAAAGAAGATTTTGAAACGTTTAATGTTACAATGGAAGATGACTATGCTATTCCATGCATTTGTAGGATTCAACAGTTGGAGTTGACCTAGTAGGACACAAGATGCAAGATGAGTTCCATGCGATAGGCATTAGTGAAATGAAGTTAGTACTGAGAGTGCAATGGTTGCACACACTTGGCGAATACACACAAAATTATCAAAACTTGGAGGTGAAGTTCAAATCTAATGTGAAGGAGGTAGTTCTTCTTGGTCTTTCCAACAGGGATACTATGATGGTTTCAGCCAAGAGGAGGGAGAAAGCTTTTCTTAGAGACCAAGTGGCTTGGGCAACAAAATGCTTCATTACAAATACAAGTCCATCCAAGGATGAGAGGTCCTACCATGTTGATATTCAGTCCATCTTGGATAAACATAGCAAGGTATTCAATGAAACTTCTCCTAGTTTGTCATTGAATAGGGGCTTTTAGCATGTGATTGAGCCTGAGGAAGGAGAAAAACCCATCATCGCTACTCTTTATCGGCACCCTAGGAGATACAAGGAAGATATTGAGAAGGCAACTAAGGAGCTATTGAACATGGTGCACATAAGACCTACTTCTAGATCATTTGCTTCATCAATGGTATTGGTTAACAAAAAAGATATCAAGTCAAATATATAAGATGTTATTCCATTCGTAGTCGTTGTTCGTCACAAGTTACATTCAGAAGTATATAAAGATACCGAGGGGGTGCGAGCGCCAACCGTCGCACCGCAACTACCACCCCGCGGTTGCCAACTAACCAAGACAATTACAACTTAATTAACTAGTTTTATTTTCATGTACAATATTGCCGCCAACAATGCATTGATTATAGAGCCCTCAACAAAAAAGGTAGTCAGGAATCGCTACCCCATACCAAGTATCAATCAATTGATAGATGAGTTAAATGGTGCAATGTACTTCTTTGAGATTGACTTACAGTTAGGTTATCATTAGATAAGGGTTAGAGATTAAGAAGTGCACAAAACACCCTTCAAGTGTCACTATGGTCACTATGAGTTCTTGGTCATACCATTTGGGTTGACTAATGCACCCGCCATCTTTTAGTCATGCATGTTTCTATTATTTATTTTACAATTGAGGAAGTTTGTGCTAGTTTTCTTTGATGACATCTTGATCTTCAGTAAGCCATGGGAGGATCAATTGAGGCACGTAGATGAGGTGCTTGGCATACTTGAGGAACATTCATTCTTCGCCAAGGCATCCAAATGTGAATTTGGTTTGAATGAAGTACCGCATTTGGAATTTAAGATTAGTGACCAAGGAGTTAGCATGGATGAGGAAAAGATCAATGCGATTTAGGATTGGCCTAGACCAAGGAATTTGTCACATTTGAGTGGATTTGTGGGACTTTGCAGCTACTATCATAGGTTTGTAAAGGGGTTCTCATAGCTTGCAGCCCCATTGACGAATTTGATGAAGTAAGAGGCCTTCTATTGGGGCCTTTTAACACAAAGAGTTTTTGACAAGCTCAAGGATGTAATGATTTCGTACATTGTCTTGGCTATTCCAGATTTTTCACTTCCTTTTGTCTTAGAATGTGATGCTGATGCTTAAGGAGAGGGGATTGGAGCAGTTTTGATGCAAAATAGACACCCCGTAGCATTTGAGTGTAGGAAGCTCAAGGAGACGAAGAAGAGCTTCCCTATTTACAATAAGATGTTAGCCATCATGCGTGCATTGACCAAATTCGAGCAATACTTGGTTTGTGGGAACTTTGTTGGTGAGAATGGATCATAACAGCTTGACGTTCTTCTTCATTCAAAAGGATTTGAATGATAGACAACAAATATGGGTAAGTTGCAAGCCTATGATTTTCACATTGAGTATGTTAAGGGAAAGAACAATGTGGTGGTTGATGCCCTCTCTAGGAAACCTTATTTCTGCTTATGATTGATATATTTGTTGATTGGAAGGTATCTATAATTGTTGAATATGCCAAGAACACATTTACTATTGAAATTTTGGATGGGAAGTTATAAGATGACAAGTACAAAATGGTCGATGACTTCATCCTATATAAGGATAGAGTGTATCTTGTACTCAAATCAAAGGTGAAAGAGAGAATTTTGAAGGTATGTCATGACACACCACTTGTTGGTCACCCACAATACTACAAGACATATAAGCAAGTGAGGGAGTGTTTCTCATGGAAGGGGATCAAAGGTGATAGGTTGAGGCATGTTAGAGAATGTTTAGTTTGCCAACAAAATAAAACATAGCATTTATTTCTGGTTTGTTGCAACCCCCACCCATTCAAAATAAAAAATGGGAAAGTATCTTCAAGAATTTCATCACAAGACTGCTGAAGGTGCAAGGTAAGGACTGTATCTATGTAATTGTTGATGGGCTCACTAAATATGCCCATTTGCATGCTATATCTTTAGAGTACAAAGCTCCACAAGTGGCTGATTTATTCTTTAGAGATATTTTTAGACTTCATGGACTGCCAAGGAACATTGTAAGTGATAGCGACAACAGATTTATCAGCTTGTTTTGGCAAGAGCTCTTGCATGGAATTGACCCCAATCACTAGCTATTATTCTCAAACTAAAGGGTAAATGGAAATTGTGAAAAAGTGGATAGAAGGTTGTAGTCAGCATAAAATGCTTATTGTTATGTTTGATACTTTTGGTTATCTGACAATGTATTAATTAATTGTATTAAGTGGATTGTCACTCTCAGGTAGTTATGTGTTCATTGGTTGACGATTGTGTTCCTCTCAGCAACCATCAGGTCCTTTAAATATGTTGTGTACCACCAAGGAAGGTAGTGTGGTATAGTGGGGTCAATTGTAATCCTTGGCCAACCATCTTTGGTCCTCTTCTCTGTAATAATTGCATGTGTGAATAAAGATATATTTTACCGTTGTGTCTGGTATGCATTGTCATGTACATTATTATTTCCTGTATTTAATTTATCAATTGTAGCGGTAAACAAAGGTTATTTGAGGAACTATGCTACAAGATAGAAAACAACATGGGCCAAATGGTTGCACCTTGGAGAGCCCTACTACAATTCTGCTCACCACATGTCTATATGTATGACTCCTATCAAGGCACTCTATGGTTATGATGTTTCATTTATGGATTTGATTCTTTCGGATAGTAGAGTACTAGGAGCTAAAGATTTGATTCAGCAAAGCTTAAACATTGTGAAGGCACTCAAAGAGAAACTACAATAGTCCCAATACCGCCAAAAGATGTATGTTGGTTGCCATCAAACTAAGAAGGTTTCTAAGGTGAGAGACATGGTATTCTTAAGGTTATAGCCCTACAGACAATCTACCCTCAAGGGACATGGTGCTAGGAAGTTGAAACCATGAATTTATGGACCCTATAAGATCATAAGGAGGATTGGTGTGGACCTGTGGTTGCATATGAGTTGAAGCTTCCAATCAATAGCAGAATTCATAATAGTTTCCACATAGCATGCTTGAAGAAAGCCCTTGAACAGCAATACATCATCACTTGAGCTGCCACCTGTTGATGATGAAGGGAGATTGATTTGGAACCAAAATCTATCATTGATGTTAGAGAAAAGAAGCTAAGAAACAAAACCACTCCAAAGTAATTGGTGAAATGGAAGAACCTTCCACTCGAGGATGCTATGTGGGGAGTGAAGACTTTTGAACACCCAGGTTAGAGTTGGTTGAGAGAAACCAATTCTGCAAAGGGGGGAGTGTCATATCCCTGCCCTAGTTGGGTCAGCCCAATACTCTTAAAAATTGTTTTTAAACACTAACAAATATATATAATAATAATTGTGTTAGATGAAAAAATGATGATGACAAACTATGCAAAACCACCAAAATACAACCACAAACAATCCTAGATCTACAATAAAAAATTCACCATACACCAATGAAGAAACCTAAGAACATGCAAATTAACAAATTGTAACAATAATACCATTCACATGCCAAGTAGGGTTTGATCTCCATTGTCTCCTATCTCCATTGATCTTGTTTGATATATTTTCTCTCAGATTTTGTATTGTGCACAAGAGCTCAACAAAGAACGAATTGTGGTTGTAAAGTTGCTTGATCACAAGAAATCTTCATAAACGCATTAGGATTAGAAGGATAAAAGAATCCTCTTATATAGAAGACACTTTAGAAGATGGAGGGATAAGATTAAGAGGTGAAAAGATAAATGGTCGACTAGGATTAAAGGGTAGAGAAAATGATAAAATGATAAGAGGGTAGTTAGAAAAAATAATAAAATAATGAAGGGGGTAGGTAGAGGAAAATTAAGAGATAAATGACATGTGTTATGAAAAGAAAAACCTAATGAATTAATTAAATAAATTTAATTAATAGAGGAAGTGGGACCAATTAAATAAATAAAATATCTATTTAAATAAGGAAAGGCTAGAAGAGGATTAATGAATTAATTAAATAAATAAAAATCTATTTAATTAATAGAAAGCTTAGAATAAAATAATTAAATAAATATTTAATTAAATTTATTTATTTAAGCTAGGGCAATTTTAGGTGTCTACAATAATAATATTATTAGTTAATTTAATATTAATTTAAAAATAATAATAATAGTTCTTTTTGGTGGCCGACCTAGGCACTCTTTTTTGGCACCACTTTTGGGCCCTAGCGCCTTCCTTCATGTTGATAGGTGCATGTGTGTGTGTTGTTGGGTGCCAAAGGAGGGTATGATTGATTTTTTGATAAATTTCCAGTATGACTGGCACCTCCAAGACGAAAACCTTGCTGATGTGAACAACTTGGACAAAACCCTAACCTGTGTTCAATTCAATCATTTAGCCCTGCAAATTCCTAATCAGTTCCTAGAATTTTTTGAGCAGGTTTAAAGGTCATTGGGGCAAAAATATGGATTTGGTGGTCAAAGGAAGGTCAGTTCAGGTTGAGCTATCATTAGGTACCATTTTTGGGTGTTCATATTACCAGCGCACAGCTATACATGAACACCATTAGGAGGTGCATGGAACTACAAAAGTCCCAAGTCAGTCTAGCAAAGATTTAGTTGCAAATCAGACCCAACCAGTAGGATAAAGAAGGCAGTACCTGCAGATCTGGACCAGTTTCCATGTAGCAGGGGGATGGATATTATCACCATTCAGCGCAACTGCAGAAGATACCTCTAGGGCGCCAGGTTATTTAGGTTACATGCCTCAATTCTCAATATATCATAGTTGAGAGTGTTCCAGATCCAAATGCCTATTTGCAGACCAAACCCTATTAAGAGTTGATTTTGAAGTGGGTGGTAGCTGAAGAATCTGGGAGGACTAAGGTATTTTACTGAGCAACTTATTCAGACTGACCCAATCCTAATTCAAGGGAATAACCAGGTGCATGGCAATCCATTACTCATCCATTCTAGAGGTATCATCTCCCTTTGCAAAGTGAAGTTTGACATTGCCCATCTTGATATTGTTGTAATCTAAGAGCCCATTAATGAAAAACATTGTTGTAAAGACATTTGATTTTCTTCAAAATAGCATGTGCTTATTACTTGGAAAAAGGATTACGGACAGATTTCTTCAAATATGAATACTTGTTTGTGAATTATTGTTTTAGATCTGATAATTCTTGCCAGTCTACAGTTCTATGATTATCCTTTACCAGGGTTTGACAACCTTTAACAGCTATTAGTTGTTGAATTGGGAACTTGGAAATTCCTAAGTAACCCTAGGGTTATTACAGACAACAGATAAGGTAGGTGGAGGTCATTCACACACAAAAGTATAAACCTTGGGCAATAAAGGCGCCCTTTGCTTTACAATTATTGCAACAAGTCTATTAGTAGAACCATGGTTCACCTTGAAGAGAATCTTTTTTGGTAGGCCAGCCCCAAAAGGTTTTGATTCATTATCTAAAAATTCTCTTGAAGGGACAAGTCCTATTCTTTTGTTTTGACAAACAGAACAGCACATTACTTCAGGGTCCTTGAAGCAGTATTTTAACAATACACATGCACTGTATTGATCATGATCCACATAGAATTAGCTTAGCATTGTGTTCCATACACTCCTCTACATATGGCAGCCATGCAAAATGTCAATCATATGCCACTCTCAAGCATAGGTTTAATAAAAACAAAACCCTTCAAATTTTGGCATAAACTCTATAGAAAAATACCCTGCTACTATCAAACAGTTTTTGCTAACACGGATAAAGTGCAAATTGGAAGTCTGAGATGGTAAACTAGTAATGAATAGCTAAGATATAAAAATAAAAAATAAATTGTGGAACGTTTTTCTTTAGATGCATTTTACAATAGTGATTAAAATTAATAGAAAACAGCCCAATAATTCCCCGCCCTTAATATAGTAAACTGATTTCAAGGAATGGGTGAGAATAGTACACTAAATATTTTAAATTTGTACAATTTTTGCAATGTAAAACATCATCAAGACCAAGTAATGATTAAGCTGTAGAAAAAAGGCAAGCCAAGTTGCAGTACTGCAGTTCTAATCCCTCAGAAACAACATAATAGCAGCATGATGTTGGAAATGTTGTCATTGATGTCAAAGTGTGTTTTGTTCAAGAAGAGTGATTGTTGGAAATATGGTCATTGATGTTCGAGGGAGATTGTTTGAAATATTGTCATTGATGACAAATGTTTTTGATGTCAAATTCTGGGAGATTGTTTGTTATATTGGCTTCAATTGTTTGACCAACCTACGGAATTTTATTATTTTGAAAGAGGTGTGATTGTTGGAAATATGATCATTGATGTTCGAGGGAGATTGTTTGAAATATTGTAATTGATGACAAATGTTGTTGATGTCAAATTCTGGGAGATTGTTTGTTATATTGGCTTCAATTGTTTGACCAACGTACGGAATTTTATTATTTTGAAAGAGGTGTAATTGGAGGTCGACTCATGGAATTTTATTATTTTGAAAGAGATGTAATTGGAGGCCGACACAGAGAATTTTATTATTTTGAATGAGGTGTAATTGAAGGCCAACAAAGGGAATTTTATTATTTTAAAATTAGTGTAGTTGGGCGCCGACTCATGGAATTTTATTATTTTGAAAGAAGTGTAATTGGAGGCCAACTCATGGAATTTTATTATTATTATTTAATTTTATAAGGCCGAACTTTGTGTTTTATGGAATTAATTTTGATGCCCAAAGGGGTATAAAAAGTGAAGCATGTTTGTATGTACGGTGTATGAGAAAATGTTTTATCATTTGAATACAGAGTAGAGCATATTTAACGCAAAGAAGATTTAATATAGAGCACATTTTGTGAAGCGTGAAAGTTTAAAAAAAATATGTTCATCATCCGTTGAAGAAGCAACATCCAAAAGGTGAAATTTGGCAAAAGAGGTTGGCACCTCCTAAAAGAAGAGATTGGTGTCTCTTGCTGAGTTGATGCTTAGTTGTGGGGATTGGTGTCTCCAGTAGGATGGTTTGCAAATTCTATAAGTGGGGAGTGGTGTCTCTAGTGGATTGATGCTTGCAAATATTGTAAGATCATTTTATTTTTGTTGTGGCTAGATTTGGACAATAGATCCACGCAATCCTCCATAGTTTTTCCCCAAAAGGGTTTCGACGTAAGTCTTGTGTTCTTAATTGTATGGATCTTGTGTGTTTGCTATTATTGTGGTTGTAAAATTTTATATAAGTAAAATGTTGCCTTGTATTAATTCATTCCCCAATCTCAGTAAAGTGTGCGTTCATCAATTGGTATCAAAGAAGGTTCCCTTAGAAATAGCCTAACCACTAGAAGGCAGATCTCGGGAGCACACATGGCTAGTCAATAAGGTTTCTCCTCAAATAGAGCTACATTGTTTAACGAAGCAAACTATGCATTTTGGAGCATAAGAATGTGAACTTATCTATTCACTCTTGGCTTTGATAGTTGGCAATCAGTAGGGAGTAGTTATATAGCTCCAACATCTCTACCAATGAATCAAGCTGAAAAGAAGGCTAGTGAAAACAATGCAAAAGCCATGAATGCTATCTTGTGTGGTCTATCAAAAGAAGATCTTGTCAAGGTGAAGCATTGTGAATCAGCAAAACAAATATGGGATAAAATTCAAAACATCTATGAAGGCAATGACAATGTTAAGAAGGCTAAGCTCCAAACTCATAGAAGACAATTCGAGGGCTTCAAAATGAAAGACAAAAGAAAATCTTACAGCCTATCTCCTTCATGTGGATGAAATCGTCAATACTATCAAAGGACTTGGTGAAAATATCGAAGAATCAATGATTGTGCAAAAGGTGCTAAGATCGCTCCCTTTAGTATTTGATGCAAAAGTTTCTGCCATTGAAGAAATAAAAGACCTGGACCACCTAACAATGGATGAGTTGCATGGGATCCTCACGGCATATCTAATGAGGACTGAAAAAGAAAAGACATCAAAGCAAGAAGCATCCTTTAAAGCTTCAAAGAAGGCAAAGAATGAAGAACCTGAATCAAGTTGTAGCTC